>NC_091162.1:19764170-19799170 GCF_040958095.1 Procambarus clarkii
TTCATTCTCTCTACATTATTTGTGTCTAAAAGTCTTAGTGAATTCGTTTAGCACACATTCCGTGAAATAAATAAATAAATCAATTCAAAATTATTAATAATAATAATAATAATTGAAGATAGTGTTATCAGACACTACCAACGAATAATTAACAAGGATATTACACACACACACACACACACACACACACACACACACACACACACACACATACACACACACACACACACACACACACACACACACAGTACACACACACACGCACACACACACACACACACACACACACACACACGCACACACACACACGCACACACACACACACACACACACACACACACACACACAACACACACACACACACACACACACACACACACACACACACACACTCACACACACACACACACACACACACACACACACACACACACGCACACACACAGTACACACACACACACACACACACACACACACACACACACACACACAGTACACACACACACACACACACACACACACACACACACACACACACAGTACACACACACACACACACACACACACACACACACACGCACACACACACACACACACACACACACACACACACACACACACAACACACACACACACACACACACACACACACACACACACACACACACTCACACACACACACACACACACACACACACACGCACACACACACACACACACGCACACACACACACACACAGTACACACACACACACACACACACACACGCACACACACAACACACGCACACACACACACACGCACACACACACGCACACACACACACACACACACACACACACACACACACACACAGTACACACACACACACACACACGCACACACACACACACACACACAGTACACACACACACACACACACACTCACACACACACACACACTCACACACACACACACACACACACACACACACACACACACACACACACACACACACTCACACACACACACACACACACAGTACACACACACACACACACACACACACACACACACACACACACACACACACACACACACACACACACACTCACACACACACACAGTACACACACACACACACACACACACACACACACACACACACACACACACACACACACACACACAGTACACCTGCATTTAAAAATATAAAATTAAAAGCTATTGTTGTGTATTATATGAAGCTCAGACCCCCTTAAGGAACAGTCTTATTATTAAATAAAAATATATAATTGTTCATAAAGTGTACCACAAATGGAATTATCACGTTCACAGTCTCACAAAATATATATGGAAATCATCTTTGAAACTAACTTTAGACTTCGAGGCGAAATAGTGAGTTTTTTCGTTGAAAATTGACCAGTATGTTACAGAGAGAGAGAGAGAGAGAGAGAGAGAGAGTCAGACAGCTTTATTCTGTCTGTGTCATTGGCTGACACTTCATAAAGGCGGGCCCAAGAGCTACAGTGATGAGATCAGAACATGTGTGAATAAGCAATACTGACCTTCCTCGTCTAGAAGCAGGTTATCAGGCTTGATGTCCCTGAAACAAGCAGAGAATGGGAAGGTGCGATTAGCTGTGCTTGTTACCGATGGTGGTGGTGGTGGTGGTGGTGGTGGTGGTGGTGGTGGCTGGTGGTGATGGTGGTGGTGGCTGGTGGTGGTGGTGATGGTCGTGGTGGTGGGGGGGGGGATGGTGGTGGTGGTAGTACTGGTGGTGGTGGTGGTGGTGATAGTGGTACTGGTGGTGGTGGGGGGGTATTGATGGTGGTGGTGATGGTGGTTGTGGTAGTGGTAGTGGTGATGGTGGTGATCTAGTGGGTGGGAATGAAGGGGTCAAATGTTATCCCAGTTGCACAGTGCTCCTGACATTAAGGGTTCAAGTCACTTCTGGGGTCTGAGTTTTCAGTTGCATGTATGCCTGGGGACCATTCAGGCTTGATCGCATATATATATATATATATATATATATATATATATATATATATATATATATATATATATATATATATATATATATATATACCTTGTGGTTACTCAACGTTAAGGGTCATGTATATTATAAGTGAACCCCTTAAGTGGGGATTCAGCTAGAGTGAAACACTAAGGGTAGTTCACCTGAGGATCCTGACCTAACGAGGATCACCTGACAAGGCTCACATAGGAAGGTTCATCTAGAACACCTACCCAAGTGGGGTTCACCTGGAGAGACTTAACTAGTGTATAGTTCTCTAGTTAGCTTCTTCAGGAATGACCCTCAAGAAGGGAGAAATTAGAGGTTTACATTTGGCTCAGCCGGTCATTTATCGGCGGTTTGAATCTCTCATATCTACGTGTTTCATCTAAGTACTGGAAGCCTTCCAGTACTTCCAAGCCTCCCCCCCCCCCCCCCTCACAACATCGACGCACTATTCGAGAAGCGAGAACGCTATAGGCTCGACTCCACCGGCGGGAAGTCGTGCCGCAACCAATGGGAACACGGCCTGGATTTGGCGGGACAGGCCTATGGCTTTCATTGGCCGAGATGGGATATGACGTCACGGCATTCGTATGGAGGACGAGAGCCCCCATGCAGCCGCCGCGAGGACCAGTCGCGTCACAGATCCCATGGGGAACCACGCTTCTCTCTAAGAGCTCAGCGAAAAGCTTCAATTTCATGACTCGGTAGAACATTGACTGTAGCAAATTGCGCCGTGGCTCTGATGATCTGATCTCGGGGATTGATTAGCCCTGCGTATTGCAATTAACCCCCATGATTTATCACCCGATAGGTGGAGGGTGGACCCTTAACCACTTCTGGGTGAACAGTATTTGGGTCCCTTCGCTATCCTACAGTCGCCCTGGCAGCTGGAGACGTCATTCAGGATCAGCTTACCTGGTTGATGGGGTTCTGGGAGTTCTTCTACTCCCCAAGCCCGGCCCGAGGCCAGGCTTGACTTGTGAGAGTTTGGTCCACCAGGCTGTTGCTTGGAGCGGCCCGCAGGCCCACATATCCACCACAGCCCACCATTCAGCTGTTCATGAAGCTTGTAAAGTGTGATTGTATGTAAGTGCTAAACAATTCCCGGGTTATTGTATTGTGCACAATCATTTTGGTGGTACAGTAAACCACTCAATCTGGGATTAATCAGTGTGTACTTGCCACGAGACCTCTGTTTCACAGTCCAAAGGGATTGTGGGGGAGTTAATGTGTCAGTAATGACAGCTCTTAACCCTCCTTGACCTGTCACTAGTGAGTGACAGGTGACGTGTTGTTTGTGTGTGTACAAGTGAATTATGACACATTGAGAATTAGGCTGTTAACATCTAAATGCAGTTATTGAATTGATTGATCATTAATATCCGTGTGACACTTTCTGTTTCATTCAGAGGATCAGTAAGAGTAAGTCATTGATTATTGATTGTTGCTCTTTGGATTATTTCTGAGGTGTGTCTTGTGTTGTGGTCTAGAGTGATATCCTCGTTAGTGGCTTGTTTGGTGACACGAGGTAATTAATCCTTCAGATTAATTACTTAAAGCTCTTTAACGTATTTAGTGAGGTTAGTAATGTAATTATTAAAGTCGTTATTGTCATTGATTACTAGCTGTCAGTTTGACAGTGTATTGAGATGTTAATTGATTGTTTCATGTGTTGTGATAAACAATAATTTAAGGTATTGAAGTGATTGTTAATTGTCAGTGAGAGTATATTGGGGTAACTCTGACCGCTGTGGGGCACGGTGTCATTTGCGTAAGTTAATTGGGTAATTAATTTTTAATTAACTTTGATTGCCGTCCTGGTGACATTGACTAAAGTAACGTAGTTACTTGTGGGTGTGTTACTGTGGTGATGGTCCTTGTAACATTGTTGTGTTACATGTCACGTGGTTATGTCATATTTTCCTGTTGGATTTGACAAGAGAGTGGACGAAGTGCTTCAGGGATCGTTAACCTTTGTTGATGACCTGTCAAGTGGGTGGAGGCGGCCTTGTGTCTCTATACACCTGTCAAGTGGTGGGTCAAGGTGACCTTCTGCAACAGTTTGACCCATTTAAAGTGACACTTGTCAGGGTTCACCCCCCTTCCTACCTATGGTTAGGGTCGTCCCACGGGTCTAACCCACCCTCAGTACCAGGCGCCACTGCCCGCCCTAGGGCACCCCTAGGTAACTAAGGGCTGGCCTTATATATACCCCTAGCGAGTGGAGAGGTTCAAGTCTACCTGTGACACACCTGAACCTGCCCGTCCTGACACGGGGACGCTCTCTCTCAGATATCTGTTGGTCGCCAGCTGTGTGCCAATACTCGTGTCCCAGCAATACTTCAGTGGTCCCATTAGTTATCTTAATTTAAGGATGCAATCTCATGTGCGGTGCAAGATGACACGAACAGTTTCACTCAGGATAGCCCTATAGAATGGAGGCTCACTCAAACACATAGGTAAGATTAAATATTTACTGAAGAAAAATATATATTCTTGTATAGGGAAATAATCAGGTGGAAATTTCCGATGGCGGCAACCTTCTCTCGTCGTGTCTCTGGCAACACGGTCAGCTGACTGGGTCCACTCGTCAGGCGGCGGGCACACCTCGCGCCTCTGGCAACACGGTCAGCTGGCGGCTGCAATTGTCAGACCGGCGGGGACACACCTTGTGCCTCTGGCAACACTATCAGCTGACTGGGTCCAACTATCAGACTGGCTGGGACACACCTTGTGCCTCTGGCAACACTATCAGCTGACTGGGTCCAACTATCAGACTGGCTGGGACACACCTTGTGCCTCTGGCAACACTATCAGCTGACTGGGTCCAACTGTCAGACCGGCGGGGACACACCTTGTGCCTCTGGCAACACTATCAGCTGACTGGGTCCAACTGTCAGACCGGCACGGACACACCTTGTGCCTCTGGCAACACTATCAGCTGACTGGGTCCAACTATCAGACTGGCAGGGACACACCTTGTGCCTCTGGCAACACTATCAGCTGACTGGGTCCAACTATCAGACTGGCTGGGACACACCTCACGCCTCTGGCAACACTATCAGCTGACTGGGTCCAACTATCAGACTGGCTGGGACACACCTCACGCCTCTGGCAACACCATCAGCGGGACGATTCAAAATTCGTTTCTGGCTCCTTGAGAACCAACATTATTCCGAGATACACGAACGTCACCCACCGCATCTACATACTTATGTTCCACCACCAATTTACGCCTACATGAGTTCCTTGGCTAATAGTCTAACACTATCACATAGACAATAAATGGTAGAGAAGTGCTCACGATATATAAAATATCCTAGCTCACCTAGATCAAAGGGGTAAAGGTATAACTATCTACCTTACTTCATTCCTTTACGAAGCTGACTCATCCTCTGGCGAGGGATGATGAGGTTCCTGGGGCCAGATTCAAGAAAGCACTTACGCAAACACCTACGAACCTGTACATATTTTCTCAATCTTTGGCGGCTTTGTTTACAGTTATTAAACAGTTAATGAGCTCCGAAGCACCAGGAGGCTATTTAGAACAATAACAACAGTTGAATGGGAAGTTTTCATGCTTGTAAACTGTTTAATAAATGTAACCAAAGTCGTCAAAGATTGATGAAAGATGTACACGTTCGTAAGTGTTTGCGTAAGTTCTTTCGTGAATCTGGCCCTTGGTCCTGGCTTCTGGTCTTCCGTTGATCAGTTCCCACACACACAAGTTCCTCAGTCGTCCTCGTAGTATCGCGTCCTCGCCGTACTCACACCCGGCAAGTACGATCCTCTTCCTCCTCTCACTCGGGGTACTGGAGTTAGGTACCTGCGCCGTCTTCCTACTCATCCTTTCACGAGCGCTGTAGACACACATGCAGTCCAGTGGAACTTTCCCTTGCCTCATTTCCAGTAGATTCGGCCCGGCCATCGCTACTCGCTTGATATGTAGAACGTGATTCGCCGGTCGTCCCAGACGTTTCCAGTCCCACGTCCGTTCCCAGTACAGACTCTTGAATATAGAGCTCTTGACTCTCTATCCCGGCCAATCCTTGCTTCCTGGCACTCCACGGGATGTCTGCAGTATTAAAGCGATGCTTAAATCCACTGGTAGGGACTTTCTGGCCTCAAGATCTGGAGCTCACTCGAGCGCATCCACACTCTAGGGCGGCTCGTGACGTACTCTGCAGCCCAGGCGTCAGCCGCCCCTGGGGTACTCCGCCTCGTGACGTCACACCGCCCGAGGGCTCTCGTCATTGGTTAGTTCCGGCACGTGACCTCACCTGGCCAATCAGATGCCGGGAGGAGTCACGACGTTTTAGAGGGAAACAGAATGGCTCGGCGCCATCTTGTGCCCCAAAAAGGGCGTAAGCCCCTTGCATAATCACACTTAAACGACAATTTCACAGCCATCCTGGTAACGCTCCACACTCTCACACATATGAAAATGTTCCGTGGATATCAGAGAACGTTCAGGTTATGGAGACATGACTCTTTAAGCTGGGTTAGGAGAAACATAGGGGTGGGACACCGTCACACACTCTTGAGTTAACGTAAGGTTTGTGGCTGTGTATTAGAATAATAAGTTTGTTGAATAAATTGCTATTTTGTTTACACAGGTCTTTTATATCACTCCTCATTCTCCAATACTCCCCCGGCTCCTAATTCAATTTACTACTTAATCATTCTATGTGGCTTGAGCTGGTTCCAGCCAATAGTTCCAATCACTGAATATTATATTCGGTGCGAGAACCCGTCCTCTACCTATTATTATATTCGCTACAAGCCTGTTGCAGAGAGCACGACCCAGTGAGAGAAGGTCTTGTAGTGCACTGTGGTGGTGAACACCACTCTGGTGTTCATCTTTCTCCTGTGCTACGGGATCATCGGCGGTTGCTCCAGCCTGTTTCTCCTTACAGACTGTTCTTTCCACAACTGGCCTCCCTGCATGGAGCCTGAGGGGTGTAAGTCTGCAGTCAACCCGGAAGTAGAATCTCACATATCTGACTTAACAACCAGGGGCTAAGGCACTTAACAGTTTAAGTGCTGTAACGGGGGGTGGGGGAAATAGCTCTATCTTGTCCATTATTCCACCCCCCCAGTTAACTAACGAGGCCGGGGGAAACAGCTCTCTCTAGTCCGTTATCCCGTCCCCAGTTAGCTAACTATTCTAGAGCACTCCCAGAGTTCCTAAGGCAACCTCTCTCGTTCAACACCTTGTAACCTAGGTATTTGACTACCTAGGTGCTAAGACTACAAGGCGCCGTAACTGGATCAGTTACCCGAAACTCAAGAGAGAACTCTAGAATACAGAATCATTGCCACAAACGTATAAGAGAAAACGAAAGGAAAGAAATGAATAGTGAAGTAATTAGTGAGGGTTTGGGGTGAGAGAGGTAGAGGTGGGAGGGGCGAGAAGGGTCATTAGCTGAAAGTGAGAGTTTAGAGAGGGGTGGAGGGAGAGGTGTAGATAGGTAGAAGTAGAAGAGTAGATAGTAGAAGTAGAAAGTAGATAGTAGAAGACGAAATGCTGCCACCATCCATTCATGATCATTACATACGAGACAAGGAATGGAACTTGCCTGTATCACAAAATTCTCAAAAGATGTTATCATGAGTTCCCTATTAGTAGTTCCCATCTTTATCATGTACTCATTCTAAACCATGAAACCAGTAACCACAGAGGCTTTCTCACCTCAACTCAAAGCTCTAGGGAACAAAGTTAAACACAATTTAAATAATAAATTCATAATTATATTTCACATGAAGTATCATAATTTAGCAATTCAATTAAAATGTTCCAGTTTAATATGCAAAGTGAGTCATCATCCAAGAATTCGAGAACCCTACAACTTGACTGCCCCTGATCATCACACAACATATGTAAACACGACCAAGTCACCTTAATGTTCACTCACCGAGGACTGAGTCTAAGTTGAATAGAGAGGGGGGGGGGGGGTCTGCAATTTTCAGGCAGCGTCACCCCCCGTCTGGTGACGGCCTATCTCGACGGCTGGCCTCTGCTCTGCTCCGCTGGCCGGTCTCCTATTGCTTAATGCTCGATAGCTCTCCGAGTTTATATTGGGGAACCTAGTAGCTAACTCCGCCCACAAGTAGATAGCCTCCGGCACTCTACCAAGCCACTCCTTAAACGTCGGCAAGTTTGAAGGCTACCAGGCTCCAACTATAAGCTTAGCGGAAGCAAGGTGAAATTCTCATGATCTGACCTCAGGTCACTTGAGGTCATTAACGCTTTGAGGTGTGAGATCTCAGGCAGACAACTGGCGCCTCTCCGATCCTTGTCTGTGACTCATGTACTCTATGTATGTATTAACCTAAACCAAACACTTTTACAGTGTTACATCTCCCCTTCTCCCCGAAAATAAAGTTTTTGCAACACTGCTAAAGCAAGCTAGCTGTGTGCGACAACTTTATTAACGAAAAGAATACATCCTAGCTAAACAAATATACATCATCCTACTCTAAAAAATGAAATATGTAGACAGACGTCCATTGTCTCTGTCTGGGCGACGTCACTGCTTGGTCTTGTAGATAATCCTGTACCACATTTCTTCAACACAACTGCCTCCGTCGCTTCTCCGTCGTTAACGCACAACAACACTTGGTCAACCCGAAAGCCGTTACTACTTGAACTGAGCACAGGACCGTGGAATTCGGTTGTCCCAGCTGATCTGTAATTGGCCCTACGTCAGTCACCATGAGAGACGTATATTGGGGTTCTTCACAGCTATAGGGACTACAAGTTTCGAGACCTTCATATAGTTGCCAACAGTAGAAATCCCATCCTACTCTTCTTCCTCCCTGTTGCTCCAGCACGCCTCCTTCAGAGAGCTACTTCTGACAGCCACATCAAGTCCGCACGACACAGGAACAAATCCTATTACCCATTGGATCCAAATGCGAACAATTTGTTCGCATTTGTGTTCCTCACGTGTGCCCCAAAGAATGAGGTGATTTGGTGAAATGCTATGCCCAAGATTACCATCCGAGTTGCCGTCGGGGAAGTGGCTCAAATAGCCTCGGCTATCACTTCCTTTTGACGGCCGTGATGGTCAAGCGGATTAAGGCGCCCTGTAGTTACCAGTTGCGTTGCTTCTGGGAGTATGGGTTCGAGTCACTTCTGGGGTGTGAGTTTTCATTCGCATATAGTCCTGGGGACCATTCAGGCTTGTTCGCATATATATATATATATATATATATATATATATATATATATATATATATATATATATATATATATAATATATATATAATATATATATAATATATATATACATGCAAATGCTGCTTTAAATTATACTGCTATTTTAAAATGGTATATCCTTGAGGCCGGCCACAACTTGGACGGAAAATGGCCTGGGGATAGGCTGCCTAGTGCACTCCACTACACAAACTATCCTCTGGCTATCCCTGTTCAAGCTGCCTCCAAACCCAAGACCCGTTCGTAAATTTTAATGTACTTTGTAATCCAAAACTATATTTTCTCGAATGGATATTAAAGTTAATATAGTTTGAAATGATCTGAATAGTTGAGCTTAGGATAGTTTAAGTCGATTAGGATAGATTTAACAGGTTATAGGATAGGAGGGTTAGCTTAGGATCGGTTAAATCAGATGTTTAAATCTGTTTACTATTATAAACATTTGCTCTATGAAAGTAAGAAGCGTTCAGGGAGGAACGACGATAGATAGCTAACCTAGCTCACCTAGATAGGTTGACATGGGAGGGCAAGTGTATCGCCACCAAGACGTGAAGCTGTCACCTGATCTCACCTGAGATCAGGTGATCAGGTGAGGTACAACTAACATCCGGGGCTCGTGTGTCTTATCCTACCACCATTTAGGTTCAGAGGTTCACCCTGTTTCACCTGAGTTCTCTATGGTCCCTGGCATTCTCTCAGGTGTACCTTGTTCCCCTTAGCGTGCCACCTACTTCCCTGGGAGTCCCCCCTTGACACCCACCTATTCTCCTCTTGGATCCTAGGGGCTCCAAGGGGAAATAGGATCCAATGGGTAATAGGATCAAAGGGAAATAGGATCAAAGGGGTAATAGGATCCAAGGGGTAATAGGATCCAAGGGGAAATAGGATCCAAGGGGGTAATAGGATCCAAGGGGTAATAGGATCCAAGGGAAAATAGGATCCAAGGGGTAATAGGATCCAAAGGATAATAGGATCCAAGGGGTAATAAGATCCAAGGGATAATAGGATCCAATGGGTAATAGGATCCAAGGAGTAATAGGATCAGAGGGGTAATAGGATCCAAGGAGTAATAGGATCCAAGGGATAATAGGATCAGAGGGGTAATAGGATCCAAGGAGTAATAGGATCAGAGGGGTAATAGGATCCAAGGAGTAATAGGATCATAGGGGTAATAGGATCCAAAGAGTAATAGGATCAGAGGGGTAATAGGATCTAAGGGGTAATAGGATACAAGGGGTAATATGATCCAATGGGTAATAGGATCCAAGGAGTAATAGGATCCAAGGGATAATATGATCCAAGGGGAAATAGGATCCAAGGGATAAAAGGATCCAAGGGGTAATAGAATCCAAGGGATAATAGGATCCAAGGGATAATAGGATCCAAGGAGTAATAGGATCAGAGGGGTAATAGGATCCAAGGAGTAATAGGATCCAAGGGATAATAGGATCCAATGGGTAATAGGATCCAAGGGATAATAGGATCCAAGGGATAATAGGATCCAAGGGGTAATAGGATCCAAGGGATAATATGATCCAAGGGGAAATAGGATCCAAGGGATAAAAGGATCCAAGGGGTAATAGAATCCAAGGGATAATAGGATCCAAGGGATAATAGGATCCAAGGGATAATATGATCCAAGGGGAAATAGGATCCAAGGGATAAAAGGATCCAAGGGGTAATAGAATCCAAGGGATAATAGGATCCAAGGGATAATAGGATCCAAGGAGTAATAGGATCAGAGGGGTAATAGGATCCAAGGAGTAATAGGATCCAAGGGATAATAGGATCCAATGGGTAATAGGATCCAAGGAGTAATAGGATCCAATGGGTAATAGGATCCAAGGAGTAATAGGATCAGAGGGGTAATAGGATCCAAGGAGTAATAGGATCCAAGGGGTAATAGGATCCAAGGGATAATAGGATCCAAGGGATAATAGGATCCAAGGGATAATAGGATCCAAGGGGTAATAGGATCCAAGGGATAATAAGATCCAAGGAGAAATAGGATCCAAGGGGTAATAGGATCCAAAGGATAATAGGATCCAAGGGATAATAGGATCCAAGGGATAATAGGATCCAAGGGGTAATAGGATCTAATGGGTAATAGGATCCAAGGGATAATAGGATCCAAGGGATAATAGGATCCAAGGGATAATAGAATCCAAGGGGTAATAGGATCCAAGGGGTAATAGAATCCAAGGGGTAATAGGATCCAAGGGGTAATAGGATCCAAGGGGTAATAGGATCCAAGGGATAATAGGATCCAAGGGGTAATAGGATCCAAGGGATAATAGGATCCAAGGGGTAATAGGATCCAAGGGATAATAGGATCCAAGGGATAATAGAATCCAAGGGATAATAGGATCCAAGGGATAATAGGATCCAAGGGATAATAGGATCCAAGGGATAATAGGATCCAAGGGATAATAGAATCCAAGGGATAATAGGATCCAAGGGATAATAGGATCCAAAGGATAATAGGATCCAAGGGATAATAGGATCCAAGGGATAATAGGATTCAAGGGATAATAGAATCCAAGGGATAATAGGATCCAAGGGATAATAGGATCCAAAGGATAATAGGATCCAAGGGATAATAGGATCCAAGGGATAATAGGATCGAAGGGATAATAGGATCCAAGTTACTGTTTTTTTTCTTCCTACAAGAATACTAAATAAAAAGACTCCTTTTATTTTTTTTTTTATTTTTTTTTTGTTTTGAGAATCTTGAAGGCTACCCTCGGGAGTGCCCCCCCCCCCGCTTGGGAGTGTCTTACCTATGGATAATGTTCCGGGCGTGTAGGTAGGAGAGAGCAGACCCCACTTCCAGGATGAAGAGTCTGACGGCCTGGTCTGGGAACTGGACGCCCTGCTGGACGTGGTAGCGGAGGTCTCCCCCCAGCAGCAGGTCCACCACCATGAACATGTCCTCAGAGTCTGAGGGAAGAAAAAGAGAGTGTAGGGGTGAACGAGGCTGTTAGGGGGGGGGGGGGAAATAGGGGGTATTCTAGCACGCACACGCACGCACGCACCCACACGCACAAGGTTGCCAGGTGGAAATGGGGTCTGGTAGCCTGGTGGAGGGGCCCTGGTAGCCTGGTGGATAGCGCGCAGGACTCGTAATTCTGTGACGCGGGTTCGATTCCCGCACTAGGCAGAAAGAAATGGGCAAAGTTTCTTTCACCTTGAATGCCCCTTGTTATCTAGCAGTAAATGGGTACCTGGGAGTTAGTCAGCTGTCGCGGGCTGCTTCTTGGGGTGTGTGTGTGTGTGTGTGGTGTGGAGGAAAAGAAATAGTTAGTAAACAGTTGATTGACAGTTGAGAGGCGAGCCGAAAGAGCAAACCTCAACCCCCGCAAACACAACTAGGTGAATACACACATACACACGCACACACACACACACACACACGCACACACACACACACACGCACACGCACACGCACACGCACACAAGGTCTCACAATATAGACAAAGAACCAGCCATGGACCGGTTAAAGGATGACCGCCCTCAAGACCCACCACTCAAAAGATGCAGACAGAACCCGCCAGACCTTGCAGGCCGTTTTTCTCCGCCAGCACTGAAGGAAATGTTTAGCTGGGGTAATGGGTGCTCCCTGGTGTCCGTGGTGCTCCCTGGTGTCCGTGGTGCTCCCTGGTGTCCGTGGTGCTCCCTGGTGCTCCCTGGTGTCCGTGGTGCTCCCTGGTGCTCCCTGGTGTCCGTGGTGCTCCCTGGTGTCCGTGGTGCTCCCTGGTGTCCGTGGTGCTCCCTGGTGCTCCCTGGTGTCCGTGGTGCTCCCTGGTGTCCGTGGTGCTCCCTGGTGCTCCCTGGTGTCCGTGGTGCTCCCTGGTGTCCGTGGTGCTCCCTGGTGCTCCCTGGTGTCCCTGGTGTCCCTGGTGCTCCCTGGTGTCCGTGGTGCTCCTTGGTGTCCGTGGTGCTCCCTGGTGTCCGTGGTGCTCCCTGGTGTCCGTGGTGCTCCCTGGTGTCCGTGGTGCTCCCTGGTGTCCCTGGTGCTCCCTGGTGTCCGTGGTGCTCCTTGGTGTCCGTGGTGCTCCCTGGTGTCCGTGGTGCTCCCTGGTGTCCGTGGTGCTCCCTGGTGTCCGTGGTGCTCCCTGGTGTCCGTGGTGCTCCCTGGTGTCCGTGGTGCTCCCTGGTGTCCGTGGTGCTCCCTGGTGTCCGTGGTGCTCCCTGGTGTCCGTGGTGCTCCCTGGTGCTCCCTGGTGCTCCCTGGTGTCCGTGGTGCTCCCTGGTGCTCCCTGGTGTCCGTGGTGCTCCCTGGTGTCCGTGGTGCTCCCTGGTGCTCCCTGGTGTCCGTGGTGCTCCCTGGTGTCCGTGGTGCTCCCTGGTGCTCCCTGGTGTCCCTGGTGCTCCCTGGTGTCCGTGGTGCTCCTTGGTGTCCGTGGTGCTCCCTGGTGTCCGTGGTGCCCCCTAGTGTCCGTGGTGCTCCCTAGTGTCCGTGGTGCTCCCTGGTGTCCGTGGTGCTCCCTGGTGTCCCTGGTGCTCCCTGGTGTCCGTGGTGCTCCCTGGTGTCCGTGGTGCTCCCTGGTGTCCGTGGTGCTCCCTGGTGTCCCTGGTGCTCCCTGGTGTCCGTGGTGCTCCTTGGTGTCCGTGGTGCTCCCTGGTGTCCGTGGTGCTCCCTGGTGTCCGTGGTGCTCCCTGGTGTCCGTGGTGCTCCCTGGTGTCCGTGGTGCTCCCTGGTGTCCGTGGTGCTCCCTGGTGTCCGTGGTGCTCCCTGGTGTCCGTGGTGCTCCCTGGTGCTCCCTGGTGTCCGTGGTGCTCCCTGGTGTCCGTGGTGCTCCCTGGTGTCCGTGGTGCCCCCTGGTGTCCGTGGTGCTCCCTGGTGTCCGTGGTGCTGCCTGGTGTCCGTGGTGCTCCCTGGTGTCCGTGGTGCTCCCTGGTGTCCGTGGTGCCCCCTGGTGTCCGTGGTGCTCCCTGGTGTCCGTGGTGCTCCCTGGTGTCCGTGGTGCTCCCTGGTGTCCGTGGTGCTCCCTGGTGTCTACGGTGCTCCTGGGCGTCCACAGGGCTACTGGGCGTCCACAGTGCTCCTGGGCGTCCACAGGGCTACTGGGCGTCCACAGTGCTCCTGGGCGTCCACAGTGCTCCTGGGCGTCCACAGTGCTACTGGGCGTCCACAGGGCTACTGGGCGTCCACAGTGCTCCTGGGCGTCCACAGTGCTCCTGGGCGTCCACAGTGCTCCTGGGTGTCCACAGTGCTCCTGGGCGTCCACAGTGCTCCTGGGCGTCCACAGTGCTCCTGGGTGTCCACAGTGCTCCTGGGCGTCCACAGTGCTCCTGGGCGTCCACAGTGCTCCTGGGCGTCCACAGTGCTCCTGGGTGTCCACAGTGCTCCTGGGCGTCCACAGTGCTCCTGGGTGTCCACAGTGCTCCTGGGCGTCCACAGTTCACCTGGGCGTCCACAGTGCTCCTGGGCATCCATAGTGCTCCTGGGTGTCCACAGTGCTCCTGGGTGTCCACAGTGCTCCTGGGTGTCCACAGTGCTCCTGGGTGTCCACAGTGCTCCTGGGCGTCCACAGGGCTACTGGGCGTCCACAGTGCTCCTGGGCGTCCACAGTGCTCCTGGGCGTCCACAGTGCTCCTGGGTGTCCACAGTGCTCCTGGGCGTCTATAGTGCTCCTGAGTGTCCACAGTGCTCCTGGGCATCCATAGTGCTCCTGGGTGTCCACAGTGCTCCTGGGTGTCCACAGTGCTCCTGGGTGTCCACAGTGCTCCTGGGTGTCCACAGTTCACCTGGGTGTCCACAGTGCTCCTGGGCGTCCACAGTGCTCCTGGGTGTCCACAGTGCTCCTGGGTGTCCACAGTGCTCCTGGGCGTCCATAGTGCTCCTGGGTGTCCACAGTTCACCTGGGCGTCCACAGTGCTCCTGGGCGTCCATAGTGCTCCTGGGTGTCCACAGTGCTCCTGGGCGTCCACAGTGCTCCTGGATGTTCACAGTGTTCCTGGGCGTCCACAGTGCTCCTGGGTGTCCACAGTGCTCCTGGGTGTCCACAGTGCTCCTGGGCGTCCATAGTGCTCTTGTGTGTCCACAGTTCACCTGGGTGTCCACAGTGCTCCTGGGCGTCCACAGTGCTCCTGGGTGTCCACAGTGCTCCTGGGTGTCCACAGTGCTCCTGGGCGTCCATAGTGCTCTTGGGTGTCCACAGTTCACCTGGGTGTCCACAGTGCTCCTGGGCGTCCATAGTGCTCCTGGGTGTCCACAGTGCTCCTGGGCGTCCACAGTGCTCCTGGGCGTCCACAGTGCTCCTGGGTGTCCACAGTGCTCCTGGGCGTCCACAGTGCTCCTGGGTGTCCACAGTGCTCCTGGGCGTCCACAGTGCTCCTGGGCGTCCACAGTGCTCCTGGGTGTCCACAGTGCTCCTGGGCGTCCACAGTGCTCCTGGGCGTCCACAGTGCTCCTGGGTGTCCACAGTGCTCCTGGGTGTCCACAGTTCACCTGGGCGTCCACAGTGCTCCTGGGTGTCCACAGTTCACCTGGGTGTCCACAGTGCTCCTGGGCGTCCACAGTGCTCCTGGGCGTCCACAGTGCTCCTGGGCGTCCACAGTGCTCCTGGGTGTCCACAGTGCTCCTGGGCGTCCACAGTGCTCCTGGGCGTCCACAGTGCTCCTGGGCGTCCACAGTGCTCCTGGGCGTCCACAGCGTCCACAGGGATGACAATGAGGTCAGAAGTTCCTTTTTTTCTAATTTCTATTTTATTTTTATTTTTTATTTTGTTTGGAAAATTTTTTTTATCTTTTTTTTTAAATAAAATTTGTACTGACCTAGATGTAGTTATGAATATGTACTTACAGGGCCGAGCATTATAGCTCCTTAGCCCCGCCTTTTCGAATCGCGTGCAGTTAATGCTAAGACTTCGACGCCATCCTGCTGGTCGTTCTTAGTGTTACTTAGTTACTTTGTGTTACTTGTAGTTACTTAAGTGTGCCCTGGTGGTACTCTAAGCTCATCTGGGTCTCCAGCTTCCTCCTGTGGTCCCCTGGGCCTATATCCCTTTGTCAGTCTCAACACCGTCTCTTGGTCCACGAGGTCAATTTCCATCTATATCTTTAACGTTGTTATCATGTCTCCGCATTCTCTCATCCTTCTTTACTCTTGGTGTGACAGTCCCCTCAGTTCTGGGACCAGTCTTGTCGCATCTTGCTCAAATTGGTCTTACATAGGTTTTATATGAGGTTTTGAAGGTCTCTTTATACCAGGACAGTACTCGTGTGCCCCAGGTGGCTGTCATCCAGCACCGCCCAGGTGGTCTAAATTCTCCCCCTCCTGGTCTCATTACTCTGCATTTGTCCACGTTGAAGTCTAGTAACCATTTTTCTGACAATTGCCGAATTAGTCCGACTTCCTCGGTCAGGTCATCCAGCTGAATGTGGCCCAGTACCGAACTGTGGTATATACCACATACCACTTGTTATATCTCGTTACTTTGATTACTCCCTTTTATCACCATTACCCTCAGTTTCCTGCCCGATGGGTATCCCCTCACCCACTCTGGTACATTCCCAGCTTTGATCCCAAGATTATATAGGAGTCTTGTGTGTGGGACTGAATCAAACGCTTTCTGGTAATCAAGGACAACTCAGGCAACCCTTCCTCTCTCTCTCTCTCTCTCTCTCTCTCTCTCTCTCTCTCTCTCTCTCTCTCTCTCTCTCTCTCTCTCTCTCTCTCTCTCTCTCTCTCTCTCCCTCTGATTTTATTGCTGTCATTTGCTCTAAAAACTCTAATTGATTTGTTAGACGTGACTCAAACTGAATCAATGTTGGGGACCGAGAGATACAGCCCGGTTTATTGTCTTAGTGGTCGACGAGCCGCGTCATGGGGAGTCTGTTGAGGACCTTGCTGGACCTTGATGGACCTTGCTGGACCTTGCAGGACCTTGCTGGACCTAGCAGGACCTTGCAGTACCTAGCAGGACCTTGCTGGACCTAGCAGGACCTTACAGGACCTTGCAAGACCTTGCAGGACCTTGCTGGACCTAGCAGGACCTTGCAGGACCTAGCAGGACCTTGCAGGACCTTACATGACCTTGCAGGACCTTGCAGGACCTTGCATGACCTTGCAGGACCTTACATGACCTTGCAGGACCTTGCATGACCTTGCAGGACCTTACATGACCTTACATGACCTTGCAGGACCTTGCAGGACCTTGCATGACCTTGCAGGACCTTGCTGGACCTAGCAGGACCTTGCAGGACCTTGCAGGACCTTACATGACCTTGCAGGACCTTGCAGGACCTTGCATGACCTTGCAGGACCTTGCATGACCTTGCAGGACCTTGCAGGACCTTGCATGACCTTACATGACCTTGCATGACCTTGCAGGACCTTACATGACCTTGCAGGATTGTGCAGGACCTTGCAAGACCTTGCAGGACCTTGCAGGACCGTGCAGGACCTTGCAGGACCTTGCATGACCTTGCATGACCTTGCAGGACCGTGCAGGACCTTGCAGGACCTTGCAGGACCTTGCATGACCTTGCATGACCTTGCAGGACCTTGCTGGACCTTGCAGGACCTTGCAGGACCTTGCATGACCTTGCAGGACCTTACATGACCTTGCAGGACCGTGCAGGACCTTGCAAGACCTTGCAGGACCTTGCAGGACCTTGCAGGACCTTGCATGACCTTGCATGACCTTGCATGACCTTGCAGAACCTTGCAGGACCTTGCAGGACCTTACATGACCTTGCATGACCTTGCATGACCTTGCAGGACCTTGCATGACCTTACATGACCTTGCATGACCTTGCAGGACCTTGCAGGACATTGCATGACCTTACATGACCTTGCATGACCTTGCATGACCTTGCAGGACCTTGCAGGACCTTACATGACCTTGCAGGACCTTGCAGGACCTTGCAGGACCTTACATGACCTTGCATGACCTTGCATGACCTTGCTGGACCTTGCAGGACCTTGCAGGACCTTACATGACCTTGCATGACCTTGCAAGACCTTGCAGGACCTTGCAGGACCTTGCAGGACCTTGCATGACCTTGCAGGACCTTGCAGGACCTTGCAGGACCTTGCAGGACCTTGCAGGACCTTGCAGGACCTTGCAAGACCTGGCAGGACCTTGCAGGACCTTGCAGGACCTTGCAGGACCTTGCAGGACCTTGCAGGACCTTGCATGACCTTGCAGGACCTTGCAGGACCTTGCAGGACCTTGCAGGACCTTGCAGGACCTTGCAAGACCTTGCAGGACCTTGCATGACCTTGCAGGACCTTGCAGGACCTTGCATGACCTTGCAGGACCTTGCAGGACCTTGCAGGACCTTGCAGGACCGTGCAGGACCTTGCAGAACCTTGCATGACCTTGCAGGACCGTGCAGGACCTTGCAGGACCTTGCATGACCTTGCAGGACCGTGCAGGACCGTGCAGGACCTTGCAAGACCTTGCAGGACCTTGCAGGACCTTGCATGACCTTGCATGACCTTACATGACCTTGCATGACCTTGCATGACTTTGCAGGACCTTGCATGACCTTGCATGACCTTACATGACCTTGCATGACCTTGCATGACTTTGCAGGACCTTGCAGGACCTTGCATGACCTTGCAGAAGATGAATGTCTGCAGAAGCTGTTGTCTTCTCCCTTATACGCAGCGACCACGTGACTTGCTGGCCATAACTAAGGTGGTTCATTGGTGGAAGGTGGAGAGGTGGAGACTTTTGGAAGGGCCTCGTTCAGTGCGGCTGTTGCCTCCTCCTACCCTAGAAACACAAACCGAAACTGTCTCAATTTTCCGCTTGTTATAACTTGTAATAAAGTTGTTACATCTTGGCTTAACGTGTTTATGACGTATTAGAACGTTGTTACAACTTGCTATATTGGTTGTTATAATTGGTTAGGAGGGGTTAAAACTTGTTCGAACGTTGTACCAACGTCGTAGTTTCGCTGTGTGTTTGGCGGGTATCCTCCTCCACGTGCCTCGAGCCTCACCTCCTACAGTTCGATCCCACTGAAGGATACACAGATGTTGGCCAGGATGCCATTCACAGCTGTTGTTATTCTGTTGCTGTGGGGCTTCTGGCGTCACATTTGGGGTTATGTCCACTCCCAGCTGTTTCTCCTCTTCTGATTGTAGAATCTGTTGTTGTTGTTAAAGATTTAGCTACTCAGGACGAGGTGTCCATGTAGCACGGGCTATGGTGAGCCCGTAATTGAGTTTGGTTATACATGATAACCTTTTTCCTGTGATTTGAAGAATCTGTCTTCCCTTCATCCTATACTGCTGTGCTGGTCTTCCCACTCCTGCTCCGGTACTCATAACTTTGCATTTGGCTGGGTTAAACTCTAGCAACCATTTTGAGACTAGTTTTAGAGTGTGTCGAGAGTCGGTGTCTCTGTCCTGACTCTTCTGAATAGCTTTTGCATTATTAACTTCCCCAACCCCCCCTTAACGCTTCATGCAGGTCGGCGTTCAATCCCCGACCGGGCAAATGGTTGGGCACCATTCCTTTCCCGCCGTCCCATCCCTAATCCTTATCCTGACCCCCTTCCCAGTGCTATATAGTCGTATTTGCTTGGCGGTTTTTCCCTGATAATTCCCTCCCCCACCCCCCTCCCTCCTCCCCCCCCCACCCCTCTCCTCCCCCCCACCCCCCACCCCACCCCACCTTGGAAGCTGAACCACAGGTTGACGAGGAAGGGATGCTTGAGCGACGCCAAGATCTCTATCTCCCTGAAGACGTTGCTGAGAGCGTCTCGCGCCTCACACTGGCTCTTGTTCATGTATTTCATCGCGAACATCTGCTTGGTGTCCTGCTTCTGCACGATGCACACCTGTAGGGGAGAGAGAGAGAGAGGGGGTCAGTGCTGGTGTGTGGGGGGGTGTGGGTACACACCTGTGGGGGAGAGAGAGAGAGGGGTCAGTGCTGGTGTGTGGGAGGGTGATGGAGTGTAGGTACACACCTGTAGGGGGAGAGAGAGAGGGGTCAGTGCTGGTGTGTGGGGGGGTGATGGAGTGTAGGTACACACCTGTAGGGGGAGAGAGAGAGGGGTCAGTGCTGGTGTGTGGGGGGGGGGGTGATGGAGTGTAGGTACACACCTGTAGGGGGAGAGAGAGAGGGGTCAGTGCTGGTGTGTGGGAGGGTGATGGAGTGTAGGTACACACCTGTAGGGGGAGAGAGAGAGGGGTCAGTGCTGGTGTGTGGGGGGGTGATGGAGTGTAGGTACACACCTGTAGGGGGAGAGAGAGAGGGGTCAGTGCTGGTGTGTGGGGGGGTGATGGAGTGTAGGTACACACCTGTAGGGGGAGAGAGAGAGGGGTCAGTGCTGGTGTGTGGGGGGTTGATGGAGTGTAGGTACACACCTGTGGGAGAGGGAGAGAGAGAGAGAGACAGAGTGTCACTACGGGTGTGTGTGGGGAGGGAAGGGTAGGGAGTGTAAGAGAGGGATGTAGAGGGATGATGGGGGGTATTAGGGAGGAGGAGGGAAGGTAGGTGTGTAGGGGGGGTAGGTAGGTTTGGGGCGGGGGGGAAGGTAGGTGTGTGTGGGGGGGGCGGGTACCCCCAACCGTTGCAGAACCTTTTCATGGATATTTTTCAGCTTCAGTGATTGAAGTTGTCAGAGCAACATTTTGCACAACATGTCAAACGTCAACAAAATGTTGGAATTGTTGACGAGGTCTCCGTCTGCTCTGTCAACCCTCGCCAGAGCCAGTTTGGCACTTTTCCTTATTTAGGTTCATGCAAGCTTTAAAAAAGGGTCTATTTCCGTTATATATCTATCTATCTATCTATCTAATCTATCTATTTTGTAGTCCCATATTGTACCTCTTATTTGATGAGTTATCCTTGAGAAAGAGAGAGAGAGAGAGAGAGATTGAGAGAGAGAGAGAGAGAGAGAGAGAGAGAGAGAGAGAGAGAGAGAGAGAGAGAGAGAGAGAGAGAGAGAGAGAGAGAGAGAGAGAGAGAGAGAGAGAGAGAGAGAGAGGAGAGAGAGAGAGATATTCCAAATGATGTCAAATGGTAGAGGGGGTGTGGGGGAGGAGAATCTATCTACCTTATCTACCTTATCTATCTACATCTGTCCAGGGGTTGGGGGGAGGGTGTTAGTCTGGAGTGCTGAAGAGGTTTGGATCGAGTTTGAGTGGTTGGAAATCCAGTCCTGAGTCTAACTTTAGGTTAGACTGGATTCCCAGATCAGTGGTCACTATATACTGTGCTATAAGTCTATATTGGGGCTGTGAAATAGTATTGACCCACAGTGCTTGTAGCCAGATGAATGCTTTTTATTATTATTATTAGTATTATCTCTCTCTCTCTCTCTCTCTCTCTCTCTCTCTCTCTCTCTCTCTCTCTCTCTCTCTCTCTCTCTCTCTCTCTCTCTCTCTCTCTCTCTCTCTCTCTCTCTCTCTCTCTCTCTCGCTCTCTCTCTGACCTCTAACTCAATCAAACAATTCGAACGTCGAACCCTGGAACTCTCCAAGTGTAATTCAGAACAACTGCCCAACAAGCCACGGTCTCCTTGTCCTCTGTGAGTAATTATACCCCCCGTTATATCACTGCTCTATTGCACTAATATATAATTTTATTCTTTGTTTTGGATTTCTTTTGTTTATTATTATTGTTGAAATAGTATTGAAATAATATATATATATATATATATATATATATATATATATATATATATGTATATGTGGAAATAGTATAACACTAAGGATAGATTTCCTTAGTGTACCATTGTACCTTGTCTGCCCCTAGTATACCAGTGTACACCCCCCTAGGCCATTAGTATACCGGTATACTTCAATTATCTTTGTTGCATAGAGAGGCGGGCAGGCGGGCCAGTTCTCTCCTCCTCAAGTTGTAAATTCATTTGTGAAGTCCTGGAGTGCCAGCCCTCAAGGGCCAGGCCTCAAGGACCATCCCTCAAGGGCCAGCCCTCAAGGACCAGGTCATGGCCTTGATGGGAATAGCCTCGGTCTGGGCACCGGTCCACAGTGCCCAAGCCTCGGTCTGGGCACCGGACCACAGTGCCCAAGCCTCGGTCTGGGCACCGGACCACAGTGCCCAAGCCTCGGTCTGGGCACCGGACCACAGTGCCCAAGCCTCGGTCTGGGCACCGGACCACAGTGCCCAAGCCTCAGTCTGGGCACCGGACCACAGTGCCCAAGCCTCGGTCTGGGCACCGGACCACAGTGCCCAAGCCTCAGTCTGGCCACCGGACCACAGTGCCCAAGCCTCGGTCTGGGCACCGGACCACAGTGCCCAAGCCTCAGTCTGGGCACCGGACCACAGTGCCCAAGCCTCAGTCTGGGCACCGGACCACAGTGCCCAAGCCTCGGTCTGGGCACCGGACCACAGTGCCCAAGCCTCGGTCTGGGCACCGGTCCACAGTGCCCAAGCCTCGGTCTGGGCACCGGACCACAGTGCCCAAGCCTCGGTCTGGGCACCGGACCACAGTGCCCAAGAACCCAGCTGAAGAACGCCCACCTCCAGACTGACTGATGAGGCGTCGTGATTGGGTGGCTTGTTGAGGGGCGGGAGGTGACGTGATTGGCTGGCATGTTGTCAGCGGAACTCTCGGGATTGGTGGATATGTTGGAGGCGGCGCTTAGATTTAAAGTACCTAGAAGTAATCTTGAGAAGTGTTAAGTAAGTTGTTGATCGGTCTGTGGGGGAGTGTGGGAGAGTGTGGGGGAGTGTGGGAGAGTGTGGGAGAGTGTGGGAGAGTGTGGGGGAGTGTGGGGGAGTGTGGGAGAGTGTGGGAGAGTGAGGGGGAGTGTGGGAGAGTGTGGGGGAGTGTGGGAGAGTGTGGGGGAGTGTGGGGGAGTGTGGGAGAGTGTGGGAGAGTGTGGGAGAGAGTTGGGGAGTGTGGAGACTGGTTTTTGGAGTTATTTTGCTAGTGCCTTCTTTTGGGCCTCTGAGTCTGCTCATAAACTACAGTTGCAATAATGTACCACTGTACCACTGTACCACTGTACCATTGTACCACTTTACCATTGTGCACCATCCGGCCTGCACCAAGCCAGCCCGGTACGTGACAGAGAGACAGCGGGTCGTCCAATAAGCCTATATTAGAGCCGGCCTTTGAACCAATAGGGCTGCCAGTTCATATGTGTGTGTCGGGCTCAAGCCGGATGTAAACAATGGCGACAATATCAATATATCTGGTTTGAGGGAACAAAGCACCCTTGCCTGCTTGGGGTGGGGGTGTGGGTTTTTTTTTGGGGGGGAGGGATAGAGGAGGGGTGTCCTTGGGAGGGGGGGAGGGGGGTTATTCAGTAATTCATTGTTTCTTTCTCTCTTTTTTCTCTTTTTTTCTCTCTCTCTCTCTCTCTCTCTCTCTCTCTCTCTCTCTCTCTCTCTCTCTCTCTCTCTCTCTCTCTCTCTCTCTCTCTCTCTCTCTCTCTCTCTCTCTCTCTCTCTCTCTGCCCCGTATTTTCTCATTTCAGACCTCGGCAACTTTCAGACCAATCTAACTTATATCATTATAAATGAGCTTTTGGTTATTGTACCAATTTCTCTGTCTCTCTCTCGCTCTCTCTCTCTTTTTCCCCACATTCTCCCTCTCAGCATGTGCCCCTCTCCCTCTCTACCCTTCTTCTCTCCCACCCTATTTCCCTCTTCCTCCTCACCCACCCCCTCGTCCCCATCTCCCTTCTTTCCCCTCACTTTCCTCCCTGTTTAGCCTCCAGCCTCCAATAAGTCATGTTCATTTACATCTATATCTGTATATAAAAGGGGACCCGGTGGTGTCCGGGTCTGTGTCTCTTCTCCCCCCCACTTCCCTTGCCCACTCCGCTCTTTCCTCCCCTCCCCTCTCCCCCTCTTCCCCTTCTGCCACCCCTTCTCCCCTCATCTTCCCCCTGCCCCCTCTTAACTACTCGCTATTTTCATCAGTGCAACCTGAATGAATTGGGTTTATTATTTCCGAGTGAACCATGAAGATGTGGCGGAAACTCTACGGAAAATAAACTCGCGATTTCATTTCAGACTTCATGAAAATTGCGCTACAGCTTAGGATTAGTACAAGACAGGTATAGTACACCAGGATTATGTACTGATGTACATACGCTGGTATATGCGTCTGGTACTCCACACTATTACCGTAACAAAGTGAGGGGTGAGGCTTCAAATCAACCTGCCTTATTCTTGTTCATGTATGTATACTTGGTGCACTAAGTAATTCATTACAACAGGCCAGCCTACCCGGTTTCATTGTTGAATGTTCCGAAACCTCGACAGCACTTGCGAAGACATGGATAAAGTTAACTTTCATTATGACATAAAATGTTTATAATGCGTGTTCCTTAACAGCCCTGTTTGTTTATATGTATACAACCTACTGTACCCCTACTGTAGTTCAAATCGCACGTTGTTGGTCTGACACGAGAGCTGTACCAGACGCAGCCTACAAGCACGAACCTGTAACAACGTTCTAGGTCCCTGTACTTGTTGGTTGTCTGGGTCTCCCTGAAGGTGGCTGCCCCGCCTCCCTCAGCTGTGCTGTAAGGTAGATAGGTATCAGTCAATGTAGATGCACAGGTGTAGTCCCACACGACCTGTTTACCTTCCCTCCACGGCTGCAGGGTGACTCCGTCTGGGCCTTTGTGACTGTTGTCAGGTCTGCACAACTGAGGTTCCCTTTGTGCTGGACACCCAGCTGAAGCCAAACTTCTCTTGATGATGTCATTGACTGCTTCATGTCTGGCAATCTTTCCCTGTGTCTTACGACAGATGAAACCATGGCTGCCGTATTGGTCTGCCCGTGCATGGCCGCAAATACACCGGTGCTCGGTGGAGATAGGGGCGGCAAGGCGCAGAGCAACACCAATACTTAGGGTCCGATGGTCCAGGCGGGTGCCCAAGGAGGAATTAAGGACTGCCAACAGGAAGTCCTTGGCATGGGGAGCTTGTACAGCTAGGAGGCGTGTTTTGTCCTCCCTAGAAACCTGCCTCTAGCCATGCTGTGGCACAGTTCCCTACGGGGTTATCCCCATTTGGACTGTTGGAAGTTGTTCGGAGAAATTGGTCGCGGTTAAGTGTTGGCAGGATTGTCCCACTGGCCGGCTCCTACAGTGAATTTGGGATTATAAATCCCAATACAGTCTCTTAGCATCTCTTTCACTAATTCACTCGCAGCACTGGTCGGGGATAAGGTGGCAGACCTTCTTGTAGACATGTATTGTTGAAAATGATAGACAGTGTGAGAACACTGATGCTAACTCTAATCTTCTCTCTATATCTTTTATTAGACTTAGCACCCGGACAGACAGACAGATACTCTCTCTCTCTCTCTCTCTCTCTCTCTCTCTCTCTCTCTCTCTCTCTCTCTCTCTCTCTCTTATAGTCTTATTCTATATTGTATTCTTCATTTTGGTTGTATTGGTCAGGATATCTCTGGTGATGGTCTCGTTGTTTGAAGAAATGATGTGATCTCGAATAGAGCCTTGTACTTACCTAATTTTACTCACCTAGTTGTGCTTGCGGGGGTTGAGCTCTGGCTCTTTGGTCCCGCTTTTCAACTGTCAATCAACAGGTGTATAGATTCCTGAGCCTACTGGGCTTTGTCATATCTACACTTGAAGCTGTGTATGGAGTCAGCCTCCACCACATCACTTCCTAATGCATTCCATTTGTCTACTACTCTGACACTGAAAAAAATCTTTCTAACGTCTCTGTGGCTCATTTGGGCACTCAATTTCTACATGTGTCCCATAGTGCGTGTGCCCCTTGTGGTAAATAATCTGTCTTTATCTACCCTATCAATTCCTCTGAGAATCTTGCATGTGGAGATCATGTCCTCTCTAACTCTTCTGTCTCCCAGTGACGTGAGGTTTAATTCCCTCGTAGCTCATACCCTTCAGTTCGGGTACTAGTCTGGTGGCAAACCTTTGAACCTTTTCCAGTTTAGTCTTATGCTTGACTAGATATGGACTCCATGCTGGGGCCGCATACTCCAGGATTGGTCTGACATATGTGGTATACAAAGTTCTGAAAGATTCTTTACACAAGTTTCTAAAGGCCGTTCTTATGTTAGCCAACCTGTCATATGCTGCTGATGTTATCCTCTTGATATGAGCTTCAGGGAACAGGTCTGGCGTGATATCAACCCTAAGTCTTTCTCTTTCTCTGACTCTTGAAGTATTTCATCTCCCAAACGATACCTTGTATCTGGTCTCCTGCTCCCTACATCTATCTTCATTACATTGCATTTGCTTGGGTTAAACTCTAACAACCACTTGTTCGATCATTCCTGCAGCTTGTCCAGGTCTTCTTGAAGCCTCAAGCTGTCCTCCTCTGTCTTAATCCTTCTCATAATTTTGGCGTCGCCAGCAAACATTGAGAGGAATGAGTCTATACCCTCCGGGAGATCATTTACGTATATCAGAAACAGGATAGGACTGAGTACAGAGCCCTGTGGGACTCCACTGGTGACTTCACGCCACTCTGAGGTCTCACCCCTCACTGTAACTCTCTGGTTCCTATTGCTCAGGTACTCCCTTATCCACTGGAGCACCTTACCAGCTACACCTGCCTGTCTCTCCAGCTTATGTCCCAGCCTCTTATGGGGTATTGTGTCAAAGACTTTCCGACAGTCCAAAAAATGCAATCCGCCCAGCCCTCTCTTTCTTGCTTAATCTTTGTCACCTGGCCGTAGAATTCTATTAAGCCAGTCAGGCAAGATTTACCCTCCCTGAACCCATGTTGGCGATTTGTCACGAAGTCCCTTCTCTCCAGATGTGTTACCAGGTTTTTTCTCACGATCTTCTCCATCACCTTGCATGGTATACAAGTTAAGGACACTGGCCTGTAGTTCCGTGCCTCTTGTCTGTCGCCCTTTTTGTATATTGGGACCATCACTGGTGAGGTCAAGTATATACACCTTGAGAAGGTTTATATACAAACCTCCTCAAGGTGTGTATACTTGATCTTCTCAAGGTGTGTATACTTGACCTTCTCAAGGTGTGTATACTTGATCGTCTCAAGGTGTGTATACTTGATCTTCTCAAGGTGTGTATACATGATCTTCTCAAGGTGTGTATACATGATCTTCTCAAGGTGTGTATACTTGATCTTCTCAAGGTGTGTATACTTGATCTTCTCAAGTATACAAACCTTTTTCATGAGCAGGTTTGTGAGTCTTCTCGCTCAGCTGTTAACTGCATCGTCTGACAGCCTTCGCGAAGAGTCTTTGATGTCTTCCTGGACACTTTCTACGGTTTTGTGGAGCCGTTGATAAAGATCACACACAGAGATCACACTAACGTGATGCATCAAATGAGCAAATCCACAAGGGCCGTGACCCTGTCGTAGCTCAGTCGATTAAGGCAGTGTCTGGGATGCTCCCGGACGCAGGTACGAATCCTCGTCATGGCCCTTGTGGGTTTGTTCGTTGATAAAGATGTTCTTGTAGAGGAGCTCTAAAGACGTGGAACCACTTATGGAGTGCTGGCTGTTCCATCACAGGTAGAATGATCGTTCACCTTCATTGTATTGACCTCTTCGACGTATATCAGTTAGAGTGTCTCCGTCGTGTAGTGGTAAGACACTCGCCTGGCGTTCCGCGAGCGCTATATCATGGGTTCGTATCCTGGCCGGGGAGGATTTACTGGGCGCAATTCCTTAACTGTAGCCTCTGTTTAACTCAACAGTAAAATGTGTACTTGGATGAAAAAACGATTCTTCGCGGCGGGGATCGTATTCCAGGGACCTGCCCGAAACGCTACGCGTACTAGTGGCTGTACAAGAATGTAACAACTCTTGTATATATCTCAATCTCAAAAGTGTTCAGTCTTGGCCAGGACCTGCCTTACTTCACGGGGTGTCTCGTCAACCAGCTGGCTGTTGGAGCTGTGTGTTGATAACACGCGTGACAGCAACACTCCATGTTGTCACTACACCTGTCACTGGGTGACAGTCTCGACACTTGTAAGGTAATGATGAGGAGAAAGGGAAGCAAGAGGACCACCTTGAGGTTACCTTGAGGTGCTTCCGGGGCTTAGCGTCCCCGCGGCCCGGTCGTCGACCAGGCCTCCATCTACCTCCGACCAGGAGACATCTACACAATAAGGGAATGACAGCTACAGTAATTGATTTGGGAGATTTGGGAGTGGGTAGAATTCCAACACTAACACCAGGGGGGCACACACAAACAGGATGACATCGGCAGCATGTGAGACGCTGGCAAACATTAGAACATCATTTAGAAACCTAAATCAGGTCTCCTTTAAATCAATCTACACAGCATATGTTAGACCAATACTGGAATATGCAGCACGGGCATGGAATCCGTACCTTGTGAAGCATAACGACAAAACTGGTGAAGTTCAGAGCTTTTCGGCAAGAATGGTGCCAGAGATAAGAGGGTTAAGCTATGAGGACAGAATATTGGAGCTAGATCTCACAACCCAAGAGAATAGAAGAAACAGAGGAGATATGATCACAACATACAAGATAATAAGGAAATAAACAAGGGGGACAAACAACAATCTCTATAAATTGAGTGAAAGTTGGTCGAGAGGATTTAAGTGGAAGATGAAAACACAAATGAGTCGAAGGAATGCCAGGAAATACTCGTACCCGGTACTGTTGGTCAAGTGGAATGCACTCAAAGAACAAGTCATAGAAACCACCTCCATCCACAACTATAAAGCCAGAATGGAGAAGCAATTGCGAACATTAGGATACATCAATTATAATACAATAAGTGCAACAAGGCTATTAAGTTGGGCCTAAAGAGCTAGACCTCACCTCCCAAAGACTCTGATAGGTAATCTGTGATAGGTAAGTACCCCCCCCCACCCCTCCCCCCCCTCTACAAACGTAGTTAACACAGACGCTACTGAACGTACCTTTCCGAAACTGCCCTTCCCAATCGCTCGAAGAACTTGGAAGTGGTCGAAACCAACTGAAAAGAGAGAGAAGGTCACTGTTAAATGTTTATCTTGTATTATCCAGGTAAATAGCGTTGTGTTTACTTACACTTCAATGTAAACATTACCTATGGTGTGCTTCTAATTACTGGCTAATTAGGCCTTTATTTACATAAATAAATGATTTGGCTTTTTTGAATTCAAAATTAGGAGTTAATTGAGCATTTGTGACAGCTAATTTGGTGAGCTTTGGTGGCAATATTATTTATGCTGGTCTCCGGTTAACTAATTATCATTATTATTATTATTATTATTATTATTATTATTATTATTATTATTATTATTATTATTATTATTATTATTATTATTATTATTATTATTATTTTGATAGGACAGAGTTTGTGGCTCCAGGGAGCCGGTCGGCCGAGCGGACAGCACACTGGACTTGTGATCCTGTGGTCCCGGGTTCGATCCCGGGCGCCGGCGAGAAACAATGGGCAGAGTTTCTTTCACCCTATGCCCCTGTTACCTAGCAGTAAAATGGGTACCTGGGTGTTAGTCAGCTGTCACGGGCTGCTTCCTGGGGGTGGAGGCCTGGTTGAGGACCGGGCCGCGGGGACACTAAATCCCCGAAATCATCTCAAGATAACCATCTCAAGATTGCTTACACTTCATGTCTCTCCCTCTACACTATTACCTTCCGTCTCCCTTCTCCCCCCGACCCTTCCTCCCTCTCCTCTGCCCCCCCTTCCCTCATCCCCTCCCTCCCCCTTACACCCTCCACAACCCCCACTACACCCCCCCTCCCTCATCCCCTCCCTCTTCCTTACACCCTCCACAACCCCCACTACACTCCCCCTCCCTCATCCCCTCCCTCCCCCTTACACCCTCCACAACCCCCACTACACCCCCCCCTCCCTCATCCCCTCCCTCCCCCTTACACCCCATACACCCTCTACAACCCCCACTACACCCCCTCCCTCATCCCCTCCCTCCCCCTTACACCCCATACACCCTCTACAACCCCCCACTACACCCCCCCCCCTCCCTCATCCCCTCCCTCCCCCTTACACCCCATACACCCTCCACAACCCCCACTACACCCCCCCCTCCCTCATCCCCTCCCTCCCCCTTACACCCCATACACCCTCTACAAACCCCCACTACACCCCCCCCCTCCCTCATCCCCTCCCTCCCCCTTACACCCCATACACCCTCTACAACCCCCACTACCCCCCCCCTCCCTCATCCCCTCCCTCCCCCTTACACCCCATACACCCTCTACAACCCCCACTACACCCCCCCTCCCTCATCCCCTCCCTCCCCCTTACACCCCATACACCCTCTACAACCCCCACTACACCCCCCCCCCTCCCTCATCCCCTCCCTCCCCCTTACACCCCATACACCCTCTACAACCCCCACTACACCCCCCTCCCTCCCCCTTACACCCCATACACCCTCTACAACCCCCACTACACCCCCCCCTCCCTCATCCCCTCCCTCCCCGTTTCACCCCATACACCCTCTACAACCCCCACTACACCCCCCCTCCCTCCCCCTTACACCCCATACACCCTCTACAACCCCCACTACACCCCCCCCTCCCTCATCCCCTCCCTCCCCCTTACACCCTCTACAACCCCCACTACACCCCCCTCCCTCATCCCCTCCCTCCCCCTTACACCCTCTACAACCCCCACTACACCCCCCCTCCCTCATCCCCTCCCTCAACCTTACACCCCATACACCCTCTACAACCCCCACTACCCCCCCCTCCCTCATCCCCTCCCTCCCCCTTACACCCTCTACAACCCCCACTACACCCCCCTCCCTCATCCCCTCCCTCCCCCTTACACCCCATACACCCTCTACAACCCCCACTACACCCCCCCCCTCCCTCATCCCCTCCCTCCCCCTTACACCCTCTACAACCCCCACTACACCCCCCCTCCCTCATCCCCTCCCTCCCCCTTACACCCCATACACCCTCTACAACCCCCACTACACCCCCCCTCCCTCATCCCCTCCCTCCCCCTTACACCCCATACACCCTCTACAACCCCCACTACACCCCCCCCTCCCTCATCCCCTCCCTCCCCCTTACACCCTCTACAACCCCCACTACACCCCCCCTCCCTCATCCCCTCCCTCCCCCTTACACCCCATACACCCTCTACAACCCCCACTACACCCCCCCTCCCTCATCCCCTCCCTCCCCCTTACAACCCATACACCCTCCACAACCCCCACTACAACCCCCCCTCCCTCATCCCCTCCCTCCCCCTTACACCCCATACACCCTCTACAACCCCCACTACACCCCCCCTCCCTCATCCCCTCCCTCCCCCTTACACCCCATACACCCTCCACAACCCCCACTACACCCCCCCTCCCTCATCCCCTCCCTCCCCCTTACACCCCATACACCCTCCACAACCCCCACTACACCCCCCCTCCCTCATCCCCTCCCTCCCCCTTACACCCCATACACCCTCCACAACCCCCACTACACCCCCCCTCCCTCATCCCCTCCCTCCCCCTTACACCCCATACACCCTCCACAACCCCCACTACACCCCCCTCCCTCATCCCCTCCCTCCCCCTTACACCCCATACACCCTCCACAACCCCCACTACACCCCCCCTCCCTCATCCCCTCCCTCCCCCTTACACCCCATACACCCTCCACAACCCCCACTACACCCCCCCTCCCTCATCCCCTCCCTCCCCCTTACACCCCATACACCCTCCACAACCCCCACTACACCCCCCCCTCTTCACCCTTACCTCTGAACACTCAAGAAAATTGACGGTAAAAAACACTTGGTAACTATATTAAAAGTCGATCACAACCCAGCGAAGAGCCGATGGGTCGTGGTTTGTGTGTTGTGATGTGTTGTGATGTGCAGGGTTGTGATGTGTTGTGATGTGTTGTGTTGTGATGTGTTGTGATGTGTTGTGTTGTGCAGGGTTGTGATGTGTTGTGTTGTGCAGGGTTGTGATGTCCAGTGTTGTGATGTGTTGTGTTGTGCAGGGTTGTGATGTGTTGTGATGTGCAGGGTTGTGATGTCCAGTGTTGTGATGTGTTGTGTTGTGCAGGGTTGTGATGTGTTGTGATGTGTTGTGATGTGCAGGGTTGTGATGTGTTGTGATGTGCAGGGTTGTGATGTGTTGTGTTGTGCAGTGTTGTGATGTGTTGTGTTGTGCAGGGTTGTGATGTGTTGTGATGTGCAGGGTTGTGATGTGTTGTGTTGTGCAGGGTTGTGATGTGTTGTGTTGTGCAGGGTTGTGATGTGTTGTGATGTGCAGGGTTGTGATGTGTTGTGTTGTGCAGGGTTGTGATGTGTTGTGTTGTGCAGGGTTGTGATGTGTTGTGTTGTGCAGGGTTGTGATGTGTTGTGTTGTGCAGGGTTGTGATGTGTTGTGATGTGCAGGGTTGTGATGTCCAGTGTTGTGATGTGTTGTGATGTGCAGGGTTGTGATGTCCAGTGTTGTGATGTGTTGTGATGTGCAGGGTTGTGATGTGTTGTGATGTGCAGGGTTGTGATGTGTTGTGATGTGTTGTGATGTGCAGGGTTGTGATGTCCAGTGTTGTGATGTCCAGTGTTGTGATGTCCAGTGTTGTGTTGTCTAGTGTTGTGATGTCCAGTGTTGTGATGTCCAGTGTTGTGATGTGCAGGGTTGTGATGTGTTGTGATGTGCAGGGTTGTGATGTGTTGTGATGTGCAGGGTTGTGATGTGTTGTCCAGTGTTGTGATGTGCAGGGTTGTGATGTGTTGTCCAGTGTTGTGATGTGCAGGGTTGTGATGGGCAGGGTTGTGATGTGCAGGGTTGTGATGGGCAGGGTTGTGATGTCCAGTGTTGTGATGTGCAGGGTTGTGATGTCCAGTGTTGTGATGTCCAGTGTTGTGATGTCCAGTGTTGTGTTGTCTAGTGTTGTGATGTCTAGTGTTGTGATGTCCAGTGTTGTGTTGTCTAGTGTTGTGATGTTCTGTGTTGTGATGTCCAGTGTTGTGTTGTCTAGTGTTGTGATGTCTAGTGTTGTGATGTTCTGTGTTGTGATGTCCAGGGTTGTGATGTGCAGGGTTGTGATGTGCAGTGTTGTGATGTCCAGTGTTGTGATGTCCAGGGTTGTGATGTCCTGTGTTGTGATGTCCAGTGTTGTGTTGTCTAGTGTTGTGATGTTCTGTGTTGTGATGTCCAGTGTTGTGTTGTCTAGTGTTGTGATGTCTAGTGTTGTGATGTTCTGTGTTGTGTTGTCTTGTGTTGTGATGTTCTGTGTTGTGATGTCCAGTGTTGTGATGTCTAGTGTTGTGATGTTCTGTGTTGTGATGTCCAGTGTTGTGATGTCCAGTGTTGTGATGTGCAGGGTTGTGATGTGCAGTGATGTGATGTGCAGAGTTGTGATGTCCATTGTTGTGATGTCCAGGGTTGTGATGTGCAGGGTTGTGATGTGCAGGGTTGTGATGTGCAGTGTTGTGATGTGCAGTGTTGTGATGTGCAGGGTTGTGATGTGCAGTGATGTGATGTGCAGAGTTGTGATGTCCAGTGTTGTGATGTCCAGTGTTGTGATGTCCTGTGTTGTGATGTCCAGGGTTGTGATGTCCTGTGTTGTGATGTGCAGTGTTGTGATGTCCAGCGTTGTGATGTCCAGTGTTGTGATGTCCTGTGTTGTGATGTCCAGGGTTGTGATGTCCTGTGTTGTGATGTGCAGTGTTGTGATGTGTTGTGATGTGCAGGGTTGTGATGTGCAGTGATGTGATGTGCAGAGTTGTGATGTCCAGTGTTGTGATGTCCAGTGTTGTGATGTCCTGTGTTGTGATGTCCAGTGTTGTGATGTCCAGTGTTGTGATGTGTTGTAATGTCCAGTGTTGTGATGTCCTGTGTTGTGATCTGCAGTGTTGTGATGTCCAGTGTTGTGATGTCCTGTGTTGTGATGTCCAGTGTTGTGATGTCCAGTGTTGTGATGTGTTGTAATGTCCAGTGTTGTGATGTCCTGTGTTGTGATCTGCAGTGTTGTGTTGTATAGTGTTGTCCAATGTTGTGATGTGTTGCTTTATGTTGTGCTGTTGTGTGCAATTTATGTGGAGCTCCACATACTTGCCACATCCCTTCTGTGGAACACACACACAGACCAGCCACATCCCTTCTGTGGAACACACACACAGACCAGCCACATCCCTTCTGTGGAACACACACACAGACCAGCCACATCCCTTCTGTGGAACACACACACAGACCAGCCACATCCCTTCTGTGGAACACACACACAGACCAGCCACATCCCTTCTGTGGAACACACACACAGACCAGCCACATCCCTTCTGTGGAACACACACACAGACCAGCCACATCCCTTCTGTGGAACACACACACAGACCAGCCACATCCCTTCTGTGGAACACACACACAGACCAGCCACATCCCTTCTGTGGAACACACACACAGACCAGCCACATCCCTTCTGTGGAACACACACACAGACCAGCCACATCCCTTCTGTGGAACACACACTCAGACCAGCCACATCCCTTCTGTGGAACACACACACAGACCAGCCACATCCCTTCTGTGGAACACACACACAGACCAGCCACATCCCTTCTGTGGAACACACACACAGACCAGCCACATCCCTTCTGTGGAACACACACACAGACCAGCCACATCCCTTCTGTGGAACACACACACAGACCAGCCACATCCCTTCTGTGGAACACACACTCAGACCAGCCACATCCCTTCTGTGGAACACACACACAGACCAGCCACATCCCTTCTGTGGAACACACACACAGACCAGACACATCCCTTCTGTGGAACACACACACAGACCAGCCACATCCCTTCTGTGGAACACACACACAGACCAGCCACATCCCTTCTGTGGAACACACACACAGACCAGCCACATCCCTTCTGTGGAACACAC
>NC_091162.1:19801670-19874170 GCF_040958095.1 Procambarus clarkii
ACCAGTACTTTTTTTGACGGGGTTGGGGGGGGGGGCTCAGCCTATTGACAGGACTGTCTATTTCGTTGTTCCGGGAGACAGACGTCTGGGGGGTGGTTTTGTCTGAGGCGACAGTACCTTACCTCACCGTCTAATTCTCCCCGCGATAAAATGGTTATCCTGGGGAAGGATAGCGATCTAATTCTGGGAATTAGGATTAAGGTAGTTATTCTAGGATAATGTCACGCGCCGCTCACCTTGGCCTTGTGTTACATGATGTTACAGTTAAAACAGCGGAGGATGGTGCTACTGATCCTATAACCTCACGCCGTGGGACTTCGCCGCCTCCACTAGGGTATCACACATCACCCCCATGGAGCTCTCCTAGTCATGTCTCAAGACCGGTCACCACTATTTGACCTTAGACCCAAAGGGGAGAGGAGAAGGCTTAGCCCACACTGCTAAGCTCAATCCTGCAGCATGTGACTCCCCCCAGCGGGCCTGCTTATCTATGCGTGCAGAGAATTTGCCGGACTTCCGGCCGTAGTCTCACTTCCTTCTCTTATCTTCTGCTCGCCAGCTGGGTAATTCTCTCAGCGTCCCAGCAACGCCGTGAGTTCGAATGTAATATATTTACAGCAGCCTAGGACTGTACTATGTGCTGCCAGTACTAGAATTCAAATGTACAGTCGTGTTGCCATCTCAAAGTCACTCTTTAGGGAATGCCAGTACCAGTGTTCAAATCTAGTGTCGTGTTGCCAACACAGGGTCTCTCTCTAGGTCATGTCAGTAACAGTTCAGTATAATCATATGTCATTTATCACAAAGCTCAATGAGATGGAGGGTACACCAAAAGCAGTGATAAAATAATAAAAAGTTTACTCAAACTACAACACACGAGATACATGTATGGAGTTATGGAGATAATTATAATAATGGTGACAGCAGCACTCCTCTGGTGGCATCCGGCAGCTCACATCAGTTGATGAATTAAAGGGGTCACCGCCCCCCTTCACTGGGGCGGCTCCTTCAGCGTCGTGCCTCAGTCCTTCACGAGCCTGCCACACGCTGTGTTCACCAATCAGTAGGATGATATATATACGTGCTGTCCCACAGCCTAATCTACTCCTATGACTTATATGCACTCTAATAAATGCCTATGCATCACAATAGACCTATCTTGCCTAACAACCAAGGGAAATATGGGAGGGAAAAATGATCTACCTTAACATATCCTGTCCTCAGACGCCTATAGGCTCCATTCGCCGTTCGCTGGATACTCCGTTCCTCACGTCGTTCCTCAACGTTCCATAGGCGTCGTGAAGATCCTCGTCAGCTCCGTGCTCATTCCCTGGGTGAAGTTCCTGGGCGTTGGCTCGTCCAGTCGTCACTGCACACGTCGTGCCCTCGAGCACTCCTTCACCTAGACCACACTCAAGGATCAGGATGCATCTCCTCCCTTCTGAGTTCCTAGTGGGCGTGATCCAATCACAACAGCTCTGAATGCTGTGGAGTTCCACTGACGGCGAGTCACTCACTCCTCCAGCCGTAGTAACTCTCTCTACTTCTCCAAGACTAATCAGCTCACAGTCCACGGCGCCCTTACACCGCTGGATGGAGGCTCCTAGACCTCGGAACTCGAGAGCTCAATCGGCGCTCGTCCGCTCTCAACGAAGCGCGAAGTATCTCTGAGCGCCTGGCGCTCTGCAGGCGGCGGGCTAGGTCTCCCGGTTACGTCACAGACCCAGAAACGTGTTCTGATTGGTCAGTGAAATCATGTGACCTCAGCCAGCCAATCACCGACCGGCGGGCGCCGTATACAAAATGGTGGATTTGCAGGCCAGGGAGCGCCATTTTGTTGTACCCAGGGCGCGACTTTCCCACTTCCCTGCAACTTTACAAATGCAAATTTATCCCCAAATAAGCAACCATTTTGGAAGCCTCATACCTCAAAAGATTCCCTGCACCTCAGAGAACCTGTAGGTAAGCTGATATGACCGTTACAGCTGGCATATTTCCAGGATATATTATTCTGGGATGGATAACAATCTTTATCCATTGATCCAAAGGTTTCACTGATGAATCCTTTGAGATGATGGTTCACTGATTACATCTCACTTCTTCTTGGTGTCTTCATCATTACAATTACTGGTATTATCATCATTATCATTATCATGTAGTCATTATAAACGTAATTAAGCCTCGATGACTTCTAAAATTTAAAAAATAATTAGATATTTCCTAAGGAAAGTACTGAATGTCTTAAAGTTTTAATGAAGTCATCATTCACCCTAGAGATGAAAGCTGATTGGCTGGTCGAGTCATTACGTAATCATCAAGTCATCAAAAGTTATCTCATTAATTAGGGTCAAAAAGGTTCAATAATTCACTGTGGGATCATTCAGGTTACGGCTTCCCAAACTTGTTCCGCTTCATTATCCAAAACAGCTTATCAAAAGACCCCCTTTTTTTTTAACCCAATATTTAATTTTAAATGTTAAATATTTTATTTTAGGAACCACAAAATTAATTTGATAATTGTTCGCGATGAATGTTTCATTCCCGCGAGTTTCGGCTCATGAGAGAAATGTCACTCTTCCAACTCATTAACGACGATTCATCAAAGTCACCCCCCCCCCCCCCAACTATCCCAGGATATTCATCACGGCCTTTTTTTTTAACTTCGAGTGCTTGACCTAACCTTTTCTTTTTAAAATTTTTGAGTGCTTGACCTTACTCTCGATCATACACCCTGCAAAGCCATTAACACTCATCTGGTGACCTCAGTCAAGTTCAGTCAAGTTCAGTCAAGTTACACATAATTGGGTGTTCAATTCGCTGATTAATCGACCGACCTTTTATATAGTTTTATACTTTTATATAGTGTATATACCTTTTATAGTTCAGACGAGTATATTCCTCGCCACGATGGAATAGTTTGAGTTGAGTGATTGCGTCGTTCTTAAGCAGTTCTTGAGTCGTTCTTGAGTCGTTCTTGAGTCGTCCTTGAGTCGTCCTTAAGTCGTTCTTGAGTCGTCCTTGAGTCGTCCTTGAGTCGTTCTTGAGTCGTCCTTGAGTCGTCCTTTAGTCGTTCTTGAGTCGTTCTTGAGTCGTCCTTGGGTCGTCCTTGAGTCGTCCTTGAGTCGTTCTTGAGTCGTTTTTGAGTCGTCCTTGAGTCGTTCTTGAGTCGTCCTTGAGTCGTTCTTGAGTCGTTCTTAAGTCGTCCTTGAGTCGTCCTTGAGTCGTCCTTAAGTCGTCCTTGAGTCGTCCTTGAGTCGTCCTTGAGTCGTCCTTGAGTCGTTCTTGAGTCGTCCTTGAGTCGTTCTTGAGTCGTCCTTGAGTCGTCATTGAGTCGTCCTTGAGTCGTTCTTGAGTCGTTTTTGAGTCGTTCTTGAGTCGTTCTTGAGTCGTTCTTGAGTCGTCCTTGAGTCGTCCTTGAGTCGTTCCCTGCAAGCGGCGCCATCCACACTCTCCAAGAAGCAAAAAAGGATAGACAAGAATGCAATTTCATGTTGCTTAGTCTCTTTCTTTTCTGTCCTGGAAACGCGGTTTTATTTTCATTTTATTCACTTGCAATAATCCTATTTTCTTTTTCTATTTTTTTCCTTGAAGTTGCAGATTAAGTGCATTCATGTGAGAGAAAATATCAACTAAATACCTTAGCTGATCTAACCTCTTGGTGGAAATTCTTTCAATGAAAGCATAGAGTACATCTTTTCTATCAATGAAAACATAGAGTACATCTTTTCTATCAATGAAAGCATAGAGTACATCTTTTCTATCAATGACAGCATAGAGTACATCTTTTCTATCAATGAAAGCATAGAGTACATCTTTTCTATCAATGAAAGCATAGAGTACATCTTTTCTATCAATGAAAGCATAGAGTACATGTTTTCTATCAATGAAAGCATAGAGAACATCTTTTCTATCAATGAAAGCATAGAGTACATCTTTTCTATCAATGAAAGCATAGAGTACATCTTTTCTATCAATGAAAGCATAGAGTACATCTTTTCTATCAATGAAAGCATAGAGTGTCGGAAAATCCGACACCATTTAATATCATACAGATAATAGCTGTATTACCAACAAGTTACCCATAGAAAACGTAACTTGTAGTGGAATTACCGTCTATAGAAAACGGGATATCATCACCACATACTATTATAATTCACCACCTATTATGGTGGGAATTATTCTTAAATACATTAGTCTTTGGACTTTACCATCATAAAAACATCTTATATAAATTAACTTAATTATCAATATTAAAGTAGAGTAAATGTGACCCTTCTATCACGTTCTGAAATCTGGACAATGTAAGCCAGGCGTCAGAGTGGAGGAAGGAGGGCAGCCATTGTTGTTATATGAGACCAGAGGCTCACACGGGAGCAAATTCGGCTCCTGTTAAATTTACTTGGACGTAGTGTTATGGAACCCAAAGGTGTACCATTGTCAACACGCTGTCTACAAATACAAGTTAAGTGTCTATCCGAAACCCGTTTATCATTCATTTATGGCCATTAATGTCAGGATATAGGGTTAGCCGGTTAGAACGCGAAATCGCCTCATACTAAAGGTAATTAAGCCAGGTCTTTCATGTTCCATGTACTGTATACAGTTTTCTCTGAAATACTTGTCATATATAGGTTTCTGGCTTCACAGCTAGCGCACTTTTGACAGGTCAAGACGAGGATGCAAGATTATGTGCACCAGTTACTGGGTGATAGAAGCTACCTCAAAGAGGATAATTTGGTGTCTACACTCTAGTTATACCTGGTGGACTAGCCTGCTGTACTATAAGAGAAGGAACCTCATCAATGTATGTAGCTATTACTGTAATTTGATTGGCTGCATATGTGTAATATAAACCCCCCCTAATGTGTAGAGGATCGATTTGTGAGATTATGAGATTATTGCAGAAATACAGTCCACTTATCATTATACAAATTGCTATCGAAGTATACAAATTAACGTAAATATAAATTCATATAAATTAAATAAATATAAATCTCAAAGGTCGGTGCCCACATTATTTGGTCATCTTCGAACCGGATGACGGATTATTTGATCCTTGTGAACCCACATTTGGTCATCTTAGTACCGGATGAACCAGTTAACCAGTGGATTCATTAAATATGCTAGTGCAGTGTTATTTAAACAAAGCCAGCAGTCAAGACGGCAGCGTAGCCTCGAGGGAGCTCAGGAGCCTCCCTCAGCCCAGTTCAGCTTCGTCAGCGGTTTCATGCACACCCACAGATATTTGGTGGCGTGTTATTTCGTGAAATGACAGCGCTAATATAGAATCCAGCCAAATTAGTGACTGTGTCTTCGCGAGATTGTTCACGGATTTCGTGGTGTTACATTTCGCGAGAGATTATCTACGAATTTTGTGGACTTTATTTCGCGAGGTCACTAATAATATTTAATACTTCTAGATAATATTAGAAGTTTCATAGAGGCTAATTAAGAGGCTATTAACAATAATTGTGTATATTATTTCTCCAAGATAGAGAATTATTTAATATATATTGCACTAGTGATCACAGTATAATATTTACTAATTGCCAACCCACAACAGGGTAGGATATGACTAGTTGAACTATTATTGTTCATCCTAGTCCCATTATTACAATAGTCAGTTGTACTATATTGAACAACCTAACACCATTAATGAATGGTCCAGACCCTATTTTGGGTGTAATTTTTATCAACTCGAGTTGAGTTGTATATATAATAATTTACTTATGATCATTACACCTTTGAGTGATTAATTAGTGTCTCTACCATCCTAGGGTGATATAGAAGAGCTAACCTAAAGGTACTTCCAGTGACACTGGTTTATCACTCAAATCATTAGTGTGGATGATTGTATATATATAATGTGTATTAATTTTAAGTGCTAACCTCTAGTAGAGGTAGGATTATTGCCTAGTGAGTGCAGAATTTACCCTAGGCTACCATTAGAGCTTGTTCAGTATTATGAGCAGCCCAAGTACAAGCCCCACAAGGCTTCACCAACGAGCCAGTATGGATAATGCAGGGAGAATGAAAAGAACCCTTGCAGGTCTTAAAGGCCACTTAACAAGACAGATCAAGAAATGTGAAGATTTGTCACAACAATCTCAAGTTGATTATGCTGACCTGGAAAGCTATTATCAAGCAGCTGCAGGTAAATTTGAGCAAATCAAATGCCAAATGGCTGTCCTTGTGGGGGCAGACTACTACCATCGATTCATCGGTAGCCCTACTAAATATCAGGGCATAACCATGTTAAACTCTGCAGGAGGTAAATTACTCTCAGGCCCAGTATCAAGCCTGAGGAGACCTATGCCTGCAGATAAACAATACCAGTAGAAACCTAAATTTGTCAGCTGATTATATTTCTCCAGTAGCATTATACTAAGGAGATTACAGCTGACTATACCAACAGAGCTTGATGTTAGTATCATCATTTAAAGCTGAAGATGAGTTCATGAGGCCTCAGTGGCAAATCAGTGAACAGTAGCCTAAAACAGCTACAAGTCACTGCGACCATTGTCACTGAACCCACTGCAGTCTCAGAACCATACTTTACTTTAATGATGAGCTATTCAATCTTCTGAATCAATTAACTAAATTAAACCCCAATAAATCTGATGACTGATTTGATACATTTATTATTTAATCAAGATGTATTCCATGGGCCTCAGTGTTTATATATCAGTGACCAGTTACCTGAAGAAACTTCAAGTTATATCTAATGTCACTGATCTCACTGCAGTCCCTGAATCATACTTGACTGTAGTACTTGATCACATTCAGTCTTCTGGGTTAAATAATAAGTAATAAGGCTTGAATATTAGCCTTTCAAGAGTTGACAGGGAAATGAAATCGCATTAGACTTCTAACCCCTGCAACTCTAGTACGGGACATCCGTCCTGTACGAACAGACGCACAAATGTGTGATTACTAACTACTAACATCAAATTAATGTAATAATTCGAAGGAGGAGTATCGGTGTTCGTCTGTTCTAATCAGGACTTCGACCCGTGAGCAGCCCCCTGGGGAATTATGTCGGAAAATCCGACACCATTTAATATCATACAGATAATAGCTGTATTACCAACAAGTTACCCATAGAAAACGTAACTTGTAGTGGAATTACCGTCTATAGAAAACGGGATATCATCACCACATACTATTATAATTCACCACCTATTATGGTGGGAATTATTCTTAAATACATTAGTCTTTGGACTTTACCATCATAAAAACATCTTATATAAATTAACTTAATTATCAATATTAAAGTAGAGTAAATGTGACCCTTCTATCACGTTCTGAAATCTGGACAATGTAAGCCAGGCGTCAGAGTGGAGGAAGGAGGGCAGCCATTGTTGTTATATGAGACCAGAGGCTCACACGGGAGCAAATTCGGCTCCTGTTAAATTTACTTGGACGTAGTGTTATGGAACCCAAAGGTGTACCATTGTCAACACGCTGTCTACAAATACAAGTTAAGTGTCTATCCGAAACCCGTTTATCATTCATTTATGGCCATTAATGTCAGGATATAGGGTTAGCCGGTTAGAACGCGAAATCGCCTCATACTAAAGGTAATTAAGCCAGGTCTTTCATGTTCCATGTACTGTATACAGTTTTCTCTGAAATACTTGTCATATATAGGTTTCTGGCTTCACAGCTAGCGCACTTTTGACAGGTCAAGACGAGGATGCAAGATTATGTGCACCAGTTACTGGGTGATAGAAGCTACCTCAAAGAGGATAATTTGGTGTCTACACTCTAGTTATACCTGGTGGACTAGCCTGCTGTACTATAAGAGAAGGAACCTCATCAATGTATGTAGCTATTACTGTAATTTGATTGGCTGCATATGTGTAATATAAACCCCCCCTAATGTGTAGAGGATCGATTTGTGAGATTATGAGATTATTGCAGAAATACAGTCCACTTATCATTATACAAATTGCTATCGAAGTATACAAATTAACGTAAATATAAATTCATATAAATTAAATAAATATAAATCTCACAGGTCGGTTCCCACATAGAGTACATCTTTTCTATCAATGAAAGCACAGAGTACTTCTTTTCTATCAATGAAAGCACAGAGTACATCTTTTCTATCAGTGAAAGCACAGAGTACTTCTTTTCTATCAATGAAAGCATAGAGTTCATCTTTTCTATCAATGAAAGCATAGAGTACATCTTTTCTATCAATGAAAGCATAGAGTACATCTTTTCTATCAATGAAAGCATAGAGTACATCTTTTCTATCAATGAAAGCATAGAGTACATCTTTTCTATCAATGAAAGCATAGAGTACATCTTTTCTATCAATGAAAGCATAGAGTACATCTTTTCTATCAATGAAAGCACAGAGTACTTCTTTTCTATCAATGAAAGCACAGAGTACATCTTTTCTATCAGTGAAAGCACAGAGTACTTCTTTTCTATCAATGAAAGCATAGAGTTCATCTTTTCTATCAATGAAAGCATAGAGTACATCTTTTCTATCAATGAAAGCACAGAGTACTTCTTTTCTATCAATGAAAGCACAGAGTACATCTTTTCTATCAGTGAAAGCACAGAGTACTTCTTTTCTATCAATGAAAGCATAGAGTTCATCTTTTCTATCAATGAAAGCATAGAGTACATATTTTCTATCAGTGAAAGCACAGAGTACTTCTTTTCTATCAATGAAAGCATAGAGTACATCTTTTCTATCCACAACAACAACAAACTATTTCGGTTTCAGTCCTCGACTCCTAAAAGTGACCGAGGACAAACCGTGTTTTTTAGCAGCCGACGGGACAGCGCTTAGACATTAAGGTTCTTATACAAGGAGCCGGCGTCGACACACAAGGATGTGTAGTGTCTCACCGTATGTATAGCGTATGTATGTATGTATACCGTCTCACCTTGTAGAAGGTCACTGTGGTAAATGTCGGTATTCGTGGCTTATTCTCTAGTCCATTCTAGTCTAGAGTGATATACATACCTGACACATATACGTGCCATGTATGGTAATACATGACACTGGGCCAGCGTGATACATACGGATACACCGCCAGTATACCCACCCACACAGCAAACTACTCCGAGACTAAAGTTTACAACTCATTAATGGTGTAAATTGAAGGGAAGGGGGGTACATTTCCTATTATCAGGGGAAAAGCGCCAAGCCATTATATCTATATATCACTTGGAAGGGGTCAGGATAAGGATTTGGGATGGGACGAGGGGGTAAGAGTGTGACCCGTCCTCAAACTAAGTCCATTCCATCCAGCGGTCGATCCCAACGACGAATTCATCAATTATAACATGCTGTTCATTCAATATTGAAATTTACTCACTTATAAATTTTGTTTTCTATATAAGTATAATGAGCATATATATAGGCATTGATTAGGTCAGGTGTTTAGGTTCTGTTGGCGATTATTTGTATTTGTAGTACGTGGGTGAAGCATTTATAGCGTTGTGGTTCGAACACAAGTCGTCAGTGAAGCCCTTGTTCCGGAAGTGTTCGAACGACATCAGTTGTGAGTCGTGTGTAAACCTTATTCATTCATAACGGGGGGGGGGGGGGGTTGGCGGGTGCATGGAATGGACTTTGGGGTCTTTGTTTGGAGGACGGGCTGCTTACACACGACTCACAACTGTTGACGTTCGAACACTTCCGGAACAAGGGCTTCACTGACGACTTGTGTTCGAACCACAACGCTGTAAATGCTTCACCCACGTACTACAAATACAAATAATCGCCAACAGTACCTAAACACCTAACGTAACCTATGACTGACTATACATAGACCTTTAGTATATAATAATGTTACTCTATATATGAAAACAAACCTATTTTTAATACACAATTACATTAAATTGAAAAACTGTATGTTAGGGACGGCTGCCGCTTTCACGAACCTAGCCTGAGGACTGGTTGTTTCTCCTACGCCTTGACCAGTAAGTTATAATGTGCATTCCAAGGAGAGTTGTTGCCCCCAAAGAAAAACCCCTTTTACCCAATTCTGGGAAAATTCTCCCAAGTTTGGAAAGACCTGTTTTACCTCACAGAACTGACCGGAGCGTCTTGAAGTTGTCTAAGAAACTGTTTACTATCTGAACGGTTCAACACGCCATCACCGGAGATAATTGGATATTCCGAGTAGTTCAAATATAGAATTAAGAAGCAGGAAATTAATTGAACATTTTATTGTGTAATTGACATCATCAAGAAAACCTGCTGATTGGTTGAACATTTCATTACGTCAATATTTTTGCAAAGTCTTGTTTTATTAATAATTATTATTATTGACAATAAGAAGGTTGGACATTCACATACAAACACGACGGAACGAAGTAGAAAAAAATAAAAGAGCTGTGGAAGCTGTATAACTTTGTAAATATAAATTCTTGGCAACAGCGCTTGTACAGTAACCATGGGAACGTTTGGCAACACCGCTTATACAGTTACCATGGCGACCGTTGGCAACAAATGACGTACACTTACTCTTACTACTACTACTACTACTACTACTACTACTACTACTACTACTACTGCTGCTGCTGCTGCTGCTGCTGCTGCTGCTGCTGCTGCTACTGCTACTACTACTACTACTACTACTACTACTACTACTACTACTACTACTACTACTACTACTACTACTACTACTACTACTACTACAACCTACTCCTACCATTAACAAATATCGCGGGAAAACGGCCCACCAGTCTCCTCGACCTCTTGGCTTTGACCTTTGACCTCACAGAGATCTTTGGGAAGACGTCGGCATGGAACTTGAAGGGTCAATCCGACCCCTTCATATCCGGAGCTGTGACGCATTGTTCGTCAAACGTCAGCGGCTGATGTGTCTTAAAGACGTCTTCAAGACGTATTAAGCTGTCTGTGAGGGGTCAAGGTCGTGCTTGATGGGGGGGAGGGGGGAGATGCCAACCATTTTCTGTACTTTTGAGGTCATACGGGGTCAGAATATATGATATTTGCTACTGAGGAAGGAGTAGCGGAGGGAGGAGGTGGAGCAGCAGGTGATGAAGCAGGACATGCAGGAGGAGGAGAAAGAAAATCAGGAGGAGGAGGAGAAGTGAGAAGAGAGATATAGAAGAGTAAGGAAAAAGCATTCAAACACAAAAAAATAGGCAGACTAGAACGATAACTGGAAGAGCAAGAGGCAAGAAAGGGAGAAATCTCTCTCTCTCTCTCTTCCTCTCTTTTCCTCTCTCTCTCTCTCTCTCTCTCTCTCTCTCTCTCTCTCTCTCTCTCTCTCTCTCTCTCTCTCTCTCTCTCTCTCTCTCTCTGTCTCTGTCTCTGTCTCTCTCTCTCTCTCTCTCTCTCTCTCTCTCTCTCTCTCTCTCTCTCTCTCTCTCTCTCTCTCTCTCTCTCTCTCTCTGTCTCTGTCTCTGTCTCTCTCTCTCTCTCTCTCTCTCTCTCTCTCTCTCTCTCTCTCTCTCTCTCTCTCTCTCTCTCTCTCTCTCTCTCTCTCTCTCTGTCTCTGTCTCTGTCTCTCTCTCTCTCTCTCTCTCTCTCTCTCTCTCTCTCTCTCTCTCTCTCTCTCTCTCTCTCTCTCTCTCTCTCTCTCTCTCTCTCTCTCTCTCTCTCTTTTCCTCTCTCTCTCGAAGACGTGTTTTCGTTCTATCAATAACTCCATCAATGAGCCATTCTGGTGTGGCCAAGATATTTTGGGTGTTGACATTGTCATTATGGTCACCTGGCCGCCATTGTTATCCCAATATGGAGCAAGAGAGCGGACAACAAAGTGCATTGTTGCCCGGACAGCAATTTTAATTATGTATGGGGGGAGGTAGTTTGAAACCAATTAGACTGTGAGTATACTCTTTGTTTTCTGTATTATATAAAATAACATATATATATGCATTATACGCAAATGAAATTAAAGTTACCACAGTACATGAATATCAGAAGATACAGCGCTGGAAACAGTGCACAAAACCACTATTCAATAGTACATAAATCGTATAAAGGAAAATACACACCAGGCAAATACAAAACACAGGTCCCCAGGCCCTAGCACACACAGCCGCTCACAGTAGGTACACCAATCCACACGAGTGCAAACACAGGTCACCACATATGACATTATATGACAAAGAGTGCTGGGAAGACGGGACACCACGAGCGTAGCTCTCATCCTGTAACTACACTTAGGTAATTACATGATAGAAAAACAAGAAAAACAAACATAAGAAATAATAACAACACACATACAAAGGACCTCAACAAACGGAGCTTTGTTACCATCTACAAAAAATTAAAAAACAAATACAGGGAATAACCCAAATAAGGCCCAATAACGCGGGTAATCCAACACAAGAAACATACATCAATCAAATAAAAACATAACAATAAAACGATCAGAGGAAAGAGGCATACACACACACACACACACACACACATACACACACACACATACACACACACACACACACACACACACACACACACACACACACACACACACACACACACACACACACATACACACACACACATACACACACACACACACACATATACACACACACACACACACACACACACACACACACACACACACACACACACACACACACACACACACATACACACACACACACACACACACACACACACACACACACACACACACACACACACACACACACACACACACACACACATACACACGACAGGAAGGAACATACACAAAGGTCAGGACTGCACAAGGCATACAACACATACACAACTCAGTAGCAGCGACCAAGGGGGTGGGGGGAGATTAATTGTTACCGCCGGAGGCAGCTAGTTTATTGTGCACCCCATACCCATCCTGTGAGCGGTAGCGCAAAAAGCATTACAGAAGGCACAAAAGGTCTTTATCAGACCTCATCTTAGATTATTACATAAACGAGACACCTCCGAACCTTGTAACAGAAACACACGCACAACTGAAGGCCCCATGTACAAGGGGTCAAGACAGCTCATTGGCACTTGAAAAATTTCATGGCAAAACAACGGTTCCTGGAAAATAATTTACAAAAGCATCACAGCCCGAACTCGCATACACAGGTCCAAGGTCGTTAATCCACCCGCCAAACCCCGTGTTTATGAATGAAAAGCAATTTTTCACAAGATTCATAACTGATGACGTCCGAACACTTCCGGAACAAGTGCTTCGCTCACATCCTTTGTTCGAACCACAATTTTATAAATGCTTCACCCAAGTACTTCAAATTCAAATAATGGCCGTCATAACCTATACAACTAACCTAGCCTACGCCTCCTTAACTATACATTGTTATGTATAATAATAATACTTTATATATGAGAACAAATCAATTTTTAATACATAGTATTTTAATTAAAATTGATGAATGCGTCTGGGATAAGACACCTACTTACTACACCTACTTACTACACCTACTTACTACACCTACTCGCTGCTTTAAACAGTCTAGTGAAAGGACGGGTAGAAGAATCGAAAAGGGGCAACCGTGCCGAAACGAGCGCCCAATGGCAAACGGATGACTAAACAACCCCTTCACACACACCCGACTACAACACCCCACATACAAGACTACAACACCCCACATACAAGACTACAACACCCCACATACAACATGCGCACCCAGCCTATAAACCGGGAGGCAACTCCAAGCCTCTCCAAAATCCGAAAGACAAAGTCAATGACCACACGGTCGAAGGCCCTTGACCAGTCCAGATTGATCAAAGCTGCAACTATCAACGCTATAGGTTAAGTAATAATTGTAATTAAGAAGCAATAAGATGCTTATCTTAACATACTAAGAAGGTTAGGTGAGGTCGGTATTGTCTATGAAGCTTTTCAAGGTAAACTAAAATATTCACAATCAATTAGTATGTCACATATGCACTTATTAAATAAGCCAATATTGACTGAAGCAAGTGCAAGAACGGGTTACGACATCACACAAAACTGTTCCAGAGAAACTAGGGAGCTCACCACCCACCGAAGTCGATTCCCTGACAGCTTCGAGATTATCAGGTAATCCTGATTTAGAAGAGCTATCGGACGCCAATTGTCAAAGAGCCCCACGTCACCAAGCTTAGGAAAGAGCCGCACAATGCCTAGTGATCGAGACCTCGCCAGCTACATGTGCGTGAAACAAAACTGGACCACCTCCAAGAAATCAGAGCCAATTACATCCCAACAGGATACATAGAACTCTGCCAGCAGCCCATCAAACCCAAGCACCTTACGCTTCCTCAATAACCGAACCACATCCCAAACCTCCGTACAACCAACCTCACCCCCCCCCCCCCAGAACCGAACACTCCAACGACGACAACCCAGAACAAAATCCAAGAAAAAAATCTTCCAACCCCGGTCCAACGAGCCGGTCGGCCGAGCGGACAGCACGCTGGACTTGTGGTCCTTGGTTCAATCCCAAGCTCCGGCGAAAAATATTGGGCAGAGTTTCTTTCATCCTATGCCCCTGTTACCTAGCAGTAAAATAGGTACCTGGGTGTTAGTCAGCTGTCACGGGCTGCTTCCTGTGGGTGGAGGTCTGGTCGAGGACCGGGCCGCGGGAACACTAAAGCCCCGAAATCATCTCAAGATAACCCCTAATCCCGGCCTCTCTACCCTCCTATAAAGTTCTTCAAGCTCCCGCAGAGGGTACAAAAGCACTCCGTCCGTATTCGAGAGAACCGAACCATGAGGCATATGGAGACTATTCAACAACACCGACTCGCTATCCTCCTCCTTTAGGAGCAAGTACTGCGAAATATGTCCCCCAAACAACCGCTCCCCCCACCCTAGCCCATACCTGCAGCCCCGCGGCCATCTCTCCCCTCAACCCACGACTCTGGTCTTTACACAACAAAATCTCCACAAATCTATCCCACCCCCCTATTCACCAAGCCAAACAAATACATCAACCTATCCTACAACACATTCAGCAAGCCAAACCGTTCAGCCAACTTCCGCTTCGCCACAGAGATAAACATCCTCCTACACTCTGCCTAACACCAATCTTACCAATCCAAAATATAAAGAAAACAACGTTTCTGGTCGACCATCTTAGCCCACCGAACCTGAACCAGGTCACAAAGGTCCGGACACTGCAACACACTACAATTGAGTTTCCATCAGCCCTGCCACACCCTCACCTGGCTCACCCCTCACCTGGCCCACCCTCACTTGGCCCACCCTCACCTGCCCCACCCTCACCTGGCCCACCCTCATCTGGCCCACCCTCACCTGCCCCACCCCTCACCTGCCCCACCCCTCACCTGGCCCACCCTCACCTGCCCCACCCTCACCTGGCCCACCCTCACCTGCCCCACCCTCACCTGGCCCACCCTCACCTGGCTCCTAACACCAACCTCCACTACCACCATACAGTGATCAGAGAAAGCAACCGCAACTATATGAAAGGAGTACACAGTCCCTTCAACTAATGCACATAAAACCTATCCAACCGTGAACTTGAGACACGATAGACATAAGCAAAGTCCAAAGCTCCGCCTGAACCACAGCCACATCCTGAAACCCAGAACAACGCATAGTTCCACCAAAGCAGGTGAGACCCACTCGCAGGCAACAGACTACTACAGCCCCGTGCCGACATAACACATTCGAAATCACGTCCAAAAACCATCAACCGAGTATCATGTCTCAGAAAATGCAACATCTCAGTATTCCAAATAAGCCTCCCTCTCCCACCGCTTCGTAGAACCAGAAATCGCATAAACATTCAACAAAGGAATCAACTTGCCCGAAACGCATTGCGTAATAGTGGCTTTAGGCATTGTATGTACTAGCTCTATCTATATATCAATCCATTAATGTAACATCACTTGTATGTATATACCTTACCTGAATAAACATCTGAATCTGAATCTGAATCTGAATTACTGACTCCTGATAAAATATCCACACAAACACAATCCGGCCATCATCATCCATCTCCGTACGCAGCACCGAAATCGGAGCCTGATTGGAAATGAGAACTAACATACCTCCTTTTAACAACCTGGTTGAGTATAACGAAATCCAATACCTATCAGCTAGCCCCTGCAGCAAGCCCACGTCGTCCCACACATTATGCTCCTGGATAAAAGTTACGTCAACCTTGTGGTAACGATGCATCGAGTCCAGACCTATCGCAGTAGCCAGAGAACGAAGCCCATTGGCCTTCAGGGAGGCACAAGATGGGAAGCCATCAGGAAGGGGAGAATCAAAACTGAGTCACGCAGAAACCAAAATTTGGAAATATAATGATCTAACCATCGGGCGGCGGGAGCCCCGACTGAACCGGATCAACATCTTGGGATTCACCACCAGAACCAGGAAGAACACGGGGGACTCGAAGAAGGGGAATCACCAAGAGGCTGGGCGAGCTCACTCCCACGCCTACACCATCCACAAGTCACGCCCATCGCTACCACTGTCACTAAGCTCAAATACACTCCACCTCAGCTCCGCCTCCCCCTCACGCACTGGGGAACCCACAATCCGGAACTGGCAAGGAGGCAACCGCACCCCGTCCTTGCGCCTGCGACAGCCACTGCCACATCCACCACATCTTGTTCACCCTCCATCTTCTCCACAGAGTCCGCACTATCAAGGGATCGTACAGGGGCAGCTTTCCTCCGCCGTTTCTGCTCAGGCACCATCGGAGACAGAAGCCTCGGATACTGAACGCGTTGTGGGGAATGCCACCTGAAAGGAGGGGAGAACCCCCACCTCTAAAGGCACTGGCACATTAGGCTGGACACAACCCTTCAGCACGCAACCGCAGCCGCACATACCCGGCTGTCCGACGACCTCCGGTAACGCAGAGCACAACACCTCCCCCTCGCTTACACTCGGAACGCACGCACGCACACACACACACACACACACACACACACACACACACACACACACACACACACACACACACACACACACACACACACACACACACACACACACACAGAGGCCCGTCATCAGGAAGGGTGGGAGGCAGCACAACACACTCAGCCAACACCCCCACTGGACCATCCTGGGTCTTGAGAGGCGGAAAATCACTCTCCCTGAAGATATTTACGCGGTCAGTCGCTGCCAGGTGTCCCGACAACCCACACCGAAACACACACCTGGCTGACGGAATACAGACAAGTGTAGGGTCAACCCCATCAGGGAAATCGAAGACATTACGATGTTTTGACGATGTCTGAAGCCCCGAAATCACCTCAAGATAAGGAAGAAGATGATGCTTATAAGAAGGCTGAGTGCTCTCTCTCTCTCTCTCTCTCTCTCTCTCTCTCTCTCTCTCTCTCTCTCTCTCTCTCTCTCTCTCTCTCTCTCTCTCTCTCTCTCTCTCTCTCTCTCTCTCTCTCTCTCTCTCACTCTCTCTCTCACTCTCTCTCTCTCTCTCTCTCTCTCTCTCTCTCTCTCTCTCTCTCTCTCTCTCTCTCTCTCTCTCTCTCTCTCTCTCTCTCTCTCTCTCTCTCTCTCTCTCTCTCGGAGCCAAACTCTGTAATCACTCTAACTATCCAATTGCCGAGTTAGAGTCTAAAAAAATCGTCTGCGGTAGTTAACCCTTAAGTAACGTCTCTGATTGGCCACAGGAGTTTACGGAGAGGATGAGAGCTGTTGTGTATACCGTACCCCTCTGTGTATGGTGGGTGTATAGTGTACTGTAAAGCCGAGGGGGGTTTTGTATAGGGTATGGGATTTTTTAGGACCTTCTGTATAGTGTATGGTGACTCTTTTGGACGTTGTGTATAGTGTATGGTGACTCTCTTGGACGTTGTGTATAGTGTATGGTGACTCTTTTGGACGTTGTGTATAGTGTATGGTGACTCTTTTGGACGTTGTGTATAGTGTATGGTGACTCTTTTGGACGTTGTGTATAGTGTATGGTGACTCTTTTGGACGTTGTGTATAGTGTATGGTGACTCTTTAGGAAGTTGTGTATAGTGTATGGTGACTCTTTTGGACGTTGTGTATAGTGTATGGTGACTCTTTTGGACGTTGTGTATAGTGTATGGTGACTCTTTAGGACGTTGTGTATAGTGTATGGTGACTCTTTAGGACGTTGTGTATAGTGTATGGTGACTCTTTTGGACGTTGTGTATAGTGTATGGTGACTCTTTAGGAAGTTGTGTATAGTGTATGGTGACTCTTTTGGACGTTGTGTATAGTGTATGGTGACTCTTTTGGACGTTGTGTATAGTGTATGGTGACTCTTTAGGACGTTGTGTATAGTGTATGGTGACTCTTTAGGACGTTGTGTATAGTGTATGGTGACTCTTTAGGACGTTGTGTATAGTGTATGGTGTATGGGGGAGACTTAGTGTGGTGTATACTGTTTACGGTAAACAGGAAAGATTTTGACTTTTTTTTACGAGTATTGACTCTTACAACAGATACAACCGTCATATAACGGATATAACCGTCATATAACGGATATAACCGTCATATAACGGATATAACCGTCATATAACAGATATAACCGTCATATAACGGATATAACCGTCATATAACAGAAATAACCGTCATATAACGGATATAACCGTCACATAACGGATACAACCGTCATATAACGGATATAACCGTCATATAACGGATACAACCGTCATATAACGGATATAACCGTCACATAACGGATACAACCGTCATATAACGGATATAACCGTCACATAACGGATACAACCGTCACATAACGGATATAACCGTCATATAACGGATATAACCGTCATATAACGGATATAACCGTCACATAACGGATACAACCGTCACATAACGGATATAACCGTCATATAACGGATACAACCGTCATATAACGGATATAACCGTCATATAACGGATATAACCGTCACATAACGGATACAACCGTCACATAACGGATACAACCGTCATATAACGGATATAACCGTCACATAACGGATATAACCGTCACATAACGGATACAACCGTCATATAACGGATATAACCGTCATATAACGGATATAACCGTCACATAACGGATACAACCGTCACATAACGGATATAACCGTCACATAACGGATACAACCGTCACATAACGGATATAACCGTCACATAACGGATATAACCGTCACATAACGGATATAACCGTCACATAACGGATATAACCGTCATATAACGGATACAACCGTCATATAACGGATATAACCGAAATAAATCCGGAGTAGGCCATTTTGACCGCCCATTATAAGCTTAGAAATAATCGGATAACTTTATCAAAAGCGACGCACATGGAGAGAGGAAAATATCCTTATCCGAAGTAATGTCCCAAGCGGATAATTCCTTTCCCTTGAGGAGGGGGGAGGGGGGAGGGGGAAAGGGGGAGGGGGAGAGGAGGGGAAGGGGGGGGAGGGGGGGCGTATCAAAAGGCCATTTTAAGCATTTTTCTCTCTAAATTTTAATCGGTAATCCGGATGACTGGCTGATGGAACACGATCGGATATCTGGAGAATCCGGATTATGAGTCGGAGATTCAAATTCAAATACGTTTATTGATACGTTGACCTGGTACAATGACCAGGTACAATGACCTGGTACAATGACCTGGTACAACGATCTGGTACAACGACCTGGTACAACGACCTGGTACAATGACCTGGTACAATGACCTGGTACAATGACCTGGTACAACGATCTGGTACAACGACCTGGTACAATGACCTGGTACAATGACCTGGTACAATGACCTGGTACAATGACCAGGTACAAAGACCAGGTACAATGACCTGGGGCAATGACCAGGTACAACGGCCTGGTACAATGACCAGGTGCAACGACCTGGTACAATGACCTGGTACAATGACCTGGTACAATGACCAGGTACAATGACCAGGTACAATGACCTGGTACAATGACCTGGTACAATGACCCGGTACAATGACCTGGTACAATGACCTGGTACAATGACCAGGTGCAACGACCTGGTACAATGACCTGGTACAATGACCTGGTACAATGACCTGGTACAATGACCTGGTACAATGACCAGGTACAATGACCAGGTACAATGACCTGGTACAATGACCTGGTACAATGACCTGGTACAATGACCTGGTACAATGACGAGGTGCAACGACCTGGTACAATGACCTGGTACAATGACCTGGTACAATGACCTGGTACAATGACCAGGTACAACGACCTGGTGCAATGACCTGGTGGTGTAGGGTACTGGTGGTGGTGCAGGGTACTGGTGGTGGTGTAGGGTACTGGTGGTGCAGGGTACTGGTGGTGTAGGGTACTGGTGGTGGTGTAGGGTACTGGTGGTGCAGGGTACAGGTGGTGTAGGGTACTGGTGGTGTAGGGAACTGGTGGTGTAGGGTACTGGTGGTGCAGGGTACTGGTGGTGTAGGGTACTGGTGGTGTAGGGTACTGGTGGTGCAGGGTACTGGTGGTGTAGGGTACTGGTGGTGTAGGGTACTGGTGGTGCAGGGTACTGGTGGTGGTGCAGGGTACTGGTGGTGGTGCAGGGTACTGGTGGTGTAGGGTACTGGTGGTGCAGGGTACTGGTGGTGGTGTAGGGTACTGGTGGTGTAGGGTACTGGTGGTGTAGGGTACTGGTGGTGCAGGGTACTGGTGGTGCAGGGTACTGGTGGTGGTGCAGGGTACTGGTGGTGTAGGGTACTGGTGGTGTAGGGTACTGGTGGTGCAGGGTACTGGTGGTGTAGGGTACTGGTGGTGTAGGGTACTGGTGGTGTAGGGTACTGGTGGTGCAGGGTACTGGTGGTGTAGGGTACTGGTGGTGGTGCAGGGTACTGGTGGTGTAGGGTACTGGTGGTGTAGGATACTGGCGGTGTAGGGTACTGGTGGTGTAGGGTACTGGTGGTGCAGGGTACTGGTGGTGTAGGGTACTGGTGGTGTAGGGTACTGGTGGTGCAGGGTACAGGTGGTGCAGGGTACTGGTGGTGTAGGGTACTGGTGGTGCAGGGTACAGGTGGTGCAGGGTACTGGTGGTGCAGGGTACTGGTGGTGCAGGGTACTGGTGGTGTAGGGTACTGGTGGTGTAAGGTACTGGTGGTGCAGGGTACAGGTGGTGCAGGGTACTGGTGGTGCAGGGTACTGGTGGTGTAGGGTACTGGTGGTGTAGGGTACTGGTGGTGGTGCAGGGTACTGGTGGTGTAGGGTACTAGCGGTGTAGGGTACTGGTGGTGTAGGGTACTGGTGGTGCAGGGTACAGGTGGTGCAGGGTACTGGTGGTGTAGGGTACTGGTGGTGCAGGGTACTGGTGGTGTAGGGTACTGGTGGTGCAGGGTACAGGTGGTGCAGGGTACTGGTGGTGTAGGGTACTGGTGGTGCAGGGTACTGGTGGTGTAGGGTACTGGTGGTGGTGCAGGGTACTGGTGGTGTAGGGTACTGGCGGTGTAGGGTACTGGTGGTGTAGGATACTGGTGGTGCAGGGTACTGGTGGTGCAGGGTACTGGTGGTGTAGGGTACTGGTGGTGTAGGGTACTGGTGGTGCAGGGTACTGCTGGTGCAGGGTACTGGTGGTGTAGGGTACTGGTGGTGGTGCAGGGTACTGGTGGTGTAGGGTACTGGTGGTGTAGGGTACTGGTGGTGGTGCAGGGTATTGGTGGTGTAGGGTACTGGTGGTGTAGGGTACTGGTGGTGGTGCAGGGTACTGGTGGTGTAGGGTACTGGTGGTGCACGGTACTGGTGGTGTAGGGTACTGGTGGTGGTGCAGGGTACTGGTGGTGTAGGGTACTGGTGGTGCAGGGTACTGGTGGTGTAGGGTACTGGTGGTGGTGTAGGGTACTGGTGGTGCAGGGTACTGGTTGTGCAGGGTACTGGTGGTGGTGCAGGGTACTGGTGGTGTAGGGTACTGGTGGTGGTGCAGGGTACTGGTGGTGTAGGGTACTGGTGGTGTAGTGTACTGGTGGTTGCGTAGGGTACTGGTGGTGTAGGGAACTGGTGGTGCTGGATACTGGTGGTGGTGCAGGGTACAGGTGGTGTAGGGTACTGGTGGTGCAGGGTACAGGTGGTGCAGGGTACTGGTGGTGTAGGGTGCTGGTGGTGCAGGGTACAGGTGGTGCAGGGTACTGGTGGTGCAGGGTACTGGTGGTGCAGGGTACAGGTGGTGTAGGGTACTGGTGGTGTAGGGTACTGGTGGTGTAGGGTACTGGTGGTGTAGGGTACTGGTGGTGTAGGGTACTGGTGGTGTAGGGTACTGGTGGTGCAGGGTACTGGTGGTGCAGGGTACAGGTGGTGTAGGGTACTGGTGGTGCAGGGTACTGGTGGTGCAGGGTACTGGTGATGGTGCAGGGTACTGGTGGTGTAGGGTACTGGTGGTGTAGGGTACTGGTGGTGTAGGGTACTGGTGGTGGTGTAGGGTACTGGTGGTGCAGGGTACTGGTGGTGCAGGGTACTGGTGGTGCAGGGTACAGGTGGTGCAGGGTACTGGTGGTGTAGGGTACTGGTGGTGCAGGGTACAGGTGGTGCAGGGTACAGGTGGTGTAGGGTACTGGTGGTGGTGCAGGGTACAGGTGGTGCAGGGTACAGGTGGTGCAGGGTACTGGTGGTGTAGGGTACTGGTGGTGCAGGGTACTGGTGGTGGTGCAGGGTACTGGTGGTGCAGGGTACTGGTGGTGTAGGGTACTGGTGGTGTAGGGTACTGGTGGTGGTGCAGGATACTGGTGGTGTAGGGTACTGGTGGTGGTGCAGGGTACTGGTGGTGCAGGGTACAGGTGGTGCAGGGTACTGGTGGTGTAGGGTACTGGTGGTGCAGGGTACTGGTGGTGTAGGGTACTGGTGGTGGTGCAGGGTACTGGTGGTGCAGGGTACTGGTGGTGTAGGGTACTGGTGGTGCAGGGTACAGGTGGTGCAGGGTACAAGTGGTGTAGGGTACTGGTGGTGCAGGGTACTGGTGGTGCAGGGTAGAGGTGGTGCAGTGTACAGGTGGTGTAGGGTACTGGTGGTGCATGGTACTGGTGGTGCAGGGTACAGGTGGTGTAGGGTACTGGTGGTGCAGGGTACAGGTGGTGCAGGGTACTGGTGGTGCAGGGTACTGGTGGTGCAGGGTACTGGTGGTGTAGGGTACCGGTGGTGTAGGGTACTGGTGGTGGTGCAGGGTACTGGTGGTGTAGGGTACTGGTGGTGTAGGGTACTGGTGGTGGTGCAGGGTACAGGTGGTGCAGGGTACTGGTGGTGCAGGGTACAGGTGGTGCAGGGTACTGGTGGTGCAGGGTACTGGTGGTGCAGGGTACTGGTGGTGTAGGGTACTGGTGGTGCAGGGAACTGGTGGTGTAGGGTACTGGTGGTGCAGGGTACAGGTGGTGCAGGGTACTGGTGGTGCAGGGTACAGGTGGTGTAGGGTACTGGTGGTGCAGGGTACAGGTGGTGCAGGGTACAGGTGGTGCAGGGTACAGGTGGTGTAGGGTACTGGTGGTGCAGGGTACTGGTGGTGTAGGGTACTGGTGGTGGTGCAGGGTACTGGTGGTGTAGGGTACTGGTGGTGCAGGGTACTGGTGGTGTAGGGTACTGGTGGTGGTGCAGGGTACAGGTGGTGTAGGGTACTGGTGGTGCTGGATACTGGTGGTGGTGCAGGGTACAGGTGGTGTAGGGTACTGGTGGTGCAGGGTACAGGTGGTGCAGGGTACTGGTGGTGTAGGGTGCTGGTGGTGCAGGGTACAGGTGGTGCAGGGTACTGGTGGTGCAGGGTACTGGTGGTGCAGGGTACAGGTGGTGTAGGGTACTGGTGGTGTAGGGTACTGGTGGTGTAGGGTACTGGTGGTGTAGGGTACTGGTGGTGTAGGGTACTGGTGGTGTAGGGTACTGGTGGTGCAGGGTACTGGTGGTGCAGGGTACAGGTGGTGTAGGGTACTGGTGGTGCAGGGTACTGGTGGTGCAGGGTACTGGTGATGGTGCAGGGTACTGGTGGTGTAGGGTACTGGTGGTGTAGGGTACTGGTGGTGTAGGGTACTGGTGGTGGTGTAGGGTACTGGTGGTGCAGGGTACTGGTGGTGCAGGGTACTGGTGGTGCAGGGTACAGGTGGTGCAGGGTACTGGTGGTGTAGGGTACTGGTGGTGCAGGGTACAGGTGGTGCAGGGTACAGGTGGTGTAGGGTACTGGTGGTGGTGCAGGGTACAGGTGGTGCAGGGTACAGGTGGTGCAGGGTACTGGTGGTGTAGGGTACTGGTGGTGCAGGGTACTGGTGGTGGTGTAGGGTACTGGTGGTGGTGCAGGATACTGGTGGTGTAGGGTACTGGTGGTGGTGCAGGGTACTGGTGGTGCAGGGTACAGGTGGTGCAGGGTACTGGTGGTGTAGGGTACTGGTGGTGCAGGGTACTGGTGGTGTAGGGTACTGGTGGTGGTGTAGGGTACTGGTGGTGTAGGGTACTGGTGGTGGTGCAGGGTACTGGTGGTGCAGGGTACTGGTGGTGGTGCAGGGTACAGGTGGTGTAGGGTACTGGTGGTGGTGCAGGGTACAGGTGGTCTAGGGTACTGGTGGTGTAGGGTACTGGTGGTGCAGGGTACTGGTGGTGGTGCAGGGTACTGGTGGTGCAGGGTACTGGTGGTGGTGCAGGGTACAGGTGGTGTAGGGTACTGGTGGTGTAGGGTACTGGTGGTGCAGGGTACAGGTGGTGTAGGGTACTGGTGGTGCAGGGTACTGGTGGTGCAGGGTACTGGTGGTGTAGGGTACTGGTGGTGTAGGGTACTGGTGGTGCAGGGTACTGGTGGTGTAGGGTACTGGTGGTGCAGGGTACTGGTGGTGCAGGGTACTGGTGGTGCAGGGTACTGGTGGTGTAGGGTACTGGTGGTGCAGGGTACTGGTGGTGCAGGGTACTGGTGGTGTAGGGTACTGGTGGTGCAGGGTACTGGTGGTGCAGGGTACTGGTGGTGCAGGGTACTGGTGGTGTAGGGTACTGGTGGTGCAGGGTACTGGTGGTGCAGGGTACTGGTGGTGTAGGGTACTGGTGGTGCAGGGTACTGGTGGTGGTGTAGGGTACTGGTGGTGCAGGGTACTGGTGGTGCAGGGTACTGGTGGTGGTGTAGGGTACTGGTGGTGCAGGGTACTGGTGGTGGTGCAGGGTACTGGTGGTGTAGGGTACTGGTGGTGCAGGGTACTGGTGGTGGTGCAGGGTACTGGTGGTGGTGTAGGGTACTGGTGGTGTAGGGTACTGGTGGTGGTGCAGGGTACTGGTGGTGGTGCAGGGTACTGGTGGTGGTGCAGGGTACTGGTGGTGTAGGGTACTGGTGGTGGTGCAGGGTACTGGTGGTGCAGGGTACTGGTGGTGCAGGGTACTGGTGGTGGTGCAGGGTACAGGTGGTGTAGGGTACTGGTGGTGCAGGGTACAGGTGGTGCAGGGTACTGGTGGTGCAGGGTACTGGTGATGGTGCAGGGTACTGGTGGTGCAGGGTACTGGTGGTGTAGGGTACTGGTGGTGTAGGGTACTGGTGGTGGTGCAGGGTACTGGTGGTGGTGCTGGGTACTGGTGGTGGTGCAGGGTACTGGTGGTGCAGGGTACTGGTGGTGTAGGGTACTGGTGGTGGTGCAGGGTACTGGTGGTGTAGGGTACTGGTGGTGTAGGGTACTGGTGGTGGTGCAGGGTACTGGTGGTGGTGCAGGGTACTGGTGATGGTGCAGGGTACTGGTGGTGCAGGGTACTGGTGGTGCAGGGTACTGGTGGTGGTGCAGGGTACTGGTGGTGGTGCAGGGTACTGGTGGTGCAGGGTACTGGTGGTGTAGGGTACTGGTGGTGGTGCAGGGTACTGGTGGTGTAGGGTACTGGTGGTGTAGGGTACTGGTGGTGCAGGGTACTGGTGGTGGTGTAGGGTACTGGTGGTGGTGCAGGGTACTGGTGGTGGTGTAGGGTACTGGTGGTGTAGGTTACTGGTGGTGGTGCAGGGTACTGGTGGTGGTGCAGGGTACTGGTGATGGTGCAGGGTACTGGTGGTGCAGGGTACTGGTGGTGTAGGGTACTGGTGGTGGTGCAGGGTACTGGTGGTGTAGGGTACTGGTGGTGTAGGGTACTGGTGGTGGTGCAGGGTACTGGTGGTGTAGGGTACTGGTGGTGGTGCTGGGTACTGGTGGTGGTGTAGGGTACTGGTGGTGTAGGGTACTGGTGGTGGTGCTGGGTACTGGTGGTGGTGCAGGGTACTGGTGGTGGTGCAGGGTACTGGTGGTGTAGGGTACTGGTGGTGTAGGGTACTGGTGGTGTAGGGTACTGGTGGTGTAGGGTACTGGTGGTGCAGGGTACTGGTGGTGCAGGGTACTGGTGGTGCAGGGTACTGGTGGTGTAGGGTACTGGTGGTGCAGGGTACTGGTGGTGGTGTAGGGTACTGGTGGTGCAGGGTACTGGTGGTGCAGGGTACTGGTGGTGGTGTAGGGTACTGGTGGTGCAGGGTACTGGTGGTGGTGCAGGGTACTGGTGGTGGTGCAGGGTACTGGTGGTGCAGGGTACTGGTGGTGGTGCAGGTTACTGGTGGTGGTGCAGGGTACTGGTGGTGGTGTAGGGTACTGGTGGTGTAGGGTATTGGTGGTGGTGCAAGGTACTGGTGGTGCAGGGTACTGGTGGTGGTGCAGGGTACTGGTGGTGGTGCAGGGTACTGGTGGTGGTGCAAGGTACTGGTGGTGTAGGGTACTGGTGGTGAGTCGAGATCACACTTGAATAGAGACGGAATCATCTTATTGAGTGTCATGTCTTCTGGACAGCAGCGGCTGCAAAACATCATATGAAGAGGCACAAGTTTGCTCCCCCCGTCCTGAGTACGCCTCACTCTCCGCAATTGGCTGCCCTTCCTTGTAAATTTTGTGAACGTTGTGAACTTTGAGAACCTACACACGGCTCGTCTCTAAGTTTTGACCAAGTCCCACAGCCGTTTCCCATTGGACTGGTAACAAAATCAGGGCCTTTGGACCGTAGCGGGAGGCTGTTGGACTTACTCGAATTCACAAAGCCAGAGAGAGAGAGAGAGACAGAGAGGCAGGTAGACAGATAGACAGAGGCAAACATACACACACAGCCAGCTAGACAGACAGATAGATAGAAAATCATATAACCAGACGCGCAGATAGATAGACAGCCAAGTAACCAGGTGCGCAGATAGACAAACTGGAAGAATACAAACAGACAGAAAGTCTGTCTGTCTATCTGAGAGACAGACGCAGCCTCGCCAGGTGCGGTGGGGGAGGGAGAAGAAACCAGATAGCACCCCCTCCCCCCCCCCCCGGCTTGGACAGTTCAAGCAGATGGGGCGGGGAGCCTACTTGACTCAAGTCCATTGTTGACGGGGTGGTATAGTTGGGGAGTCGAGTGGGAGAAGGTAGGGAGTGGGGAGGAGTGGGGGGGATGAGGGTGTGGGGGGAGTTATGGGGGGAAGGTTCCGCAACAGGTGTGTGTGACACGGGTGTCAAGATGACACTAACCCCCCCAAAAAAAAGTATATAGATCTGATCTCCACACTCACACACTCACACACACACACACACACTCACACACACACACACACACACACACACACACACACACACACACACACACACACACACACACACACACACACACACACACACACAAACACACACACACCTGTTGATTGACGGTTGAGAGGTGGGACCAAAGAGCCAAAGCTCAACCCCCGCAAGCACAACTAGGCGAGTACAACTAGGTAAGTACACACACACACACACACACACACACACACACACACACACACACACACACACACACACACACACACACACACACACACACACACACACACACACACACACACACACATACACAAACACACACACACACACACACACACACACACACACACACACACACACACATACACACACCCACACACACACAAACAAACAAACAACCACAACTATAAACAGCACAGACACAACCAGCATAAAAAAATCACAAAAACAATTCCTCTACTTAACAAGACTTGACCTAATTTTCATAACTGAATCATCACTTAACTCCCAAACGTAAACCCATTAACCAAAAAAACTTTCATATGCCGAGACAGGCCAGAAGGAGTTCCCAGGTGTGGGAACCGACCTGTGAGATTTATATTTATTTAATTTATATGAATTTATATAGAATTTATATTTACGTTAATTTGTATACTTCGATAGCAATTTGTATGATGTTAAGTGGATTGTATTTCTGCAATAATCTCACAAATCGATCCTCTGCACATTAGGGGGGGGTTTATATTGAATTTATATATATGCAGCCAATCAAACTACAGTATTAGACTACATACATTGAAGAGGTTCCTTATCTTATTTGTACAGCAGGCCTTAGTCCACCAGGTATAACTAGGGTGTAGACACCAAATTTTCCTCGTGTGAGGTGGCTTCCATCACCCTGGTAACTGATGCACAAAGCATGCTTCCTCGTCTTGACCTGTCAAAAGGGCGCTAGCTGTAAAGCCAGAATCCTAATATATGACAGCTATATCAGAGAAAACACTGTACAAGGAACCATAAAGACCTAGGCTTAATTACCTTGTTTGAGTCGATCATTCGTGTTCTAACCGGTACGCCCTATCTACTGACATTAATGGCCAAAAATGATTAGACAAACGGGTTTCGGAAAGACACTTCCCTTGAGATTGATGACAGCGTGTTGATGATGGCAGATCACTACTCTGATCCTCCATAACACTTCGTCCAAGAGAATTTATAGGAGCCGAATTTGCTCCACGACTCTGTGGTCTTAACAACAATAACAATGGCTGACCACTCCCTCCTCACTGACGCTACTGGCCTACATTATCCAGATGACAGTAAGTGATAGAAGGGTCACATTTACTCTATTTTAATTCTGATAATTAAGTTAATTTATATGAGATGTTTTTATGATGGTAAAGTCCAAAGACTAATGTATTTAAGAATAATTCCCACCATAATAGGTGGTGAATTTATAATAGTATGTGGTAATGATATCCCGTTTTCTATATACGGAAATTCCACTACAAGTTACATTTTCTATGGGTTAACTTGTTTATACAACACAGCAATATTATCTGCCTGTATGATATTATTAAATGGTGTAGGATTTTCCGACACCAGGTATGGGTGGACGAGTTTTCCCATTATCTAGAAGTAATCAACATGTTAACCCATAGCGCTAGATTAATGTAAACCCATAAAGCTAAATTAATGTAAACTCATAAAAATAAATTAATTCCCAAAAGGTAAAGTAGAGACTTTAGCATGCCCAACACCTTACAATGGCTTACTCCTCATCTTCCTGGGCAATATATATATATATATATATATATATATATATATATATATATATATATATATATATATATATATATATATATATATAAATATATATATATATATATATATATATATATATATATATATATATATATATATATATATATATATATATATATATATATATGCCCACTTACATCAGCTGGCAGGTGTACATGATCCCAATTTTACACGCTGTGCCACAGAGTGGGCCTCTCGTGCAGGCCCATCACCTCAACCACCATCCCCAAAAGCCCACAAGTAATCCAGCTGGGATGGCCCCATTGTAGACCAAGTTGCTGCAGAGTGCCTGGGTGCTGCAACAACACAACACGACATTGCTCGCCTCACAGCAGTAGCAGCACCACATGCAGGGGATTTCCTGTTAGCAACCCCAATGTCGGCAACTGGCACGCGTCTCACACCACACGCCCTCCGAATTGCTGTGGCCCTCCGCCTTGCTGCCCCAATCCACATCAGATATAGGTGTATTTGCGGCGAGGTGGTGGCTGACAGGTACGGCCACATGGCCTACTCTGCCAAAGCACAGGGGGATGGCACTCGAGGCACAGTGAAGTTAACGACATCATCAAGAGGAGCCTCACCACAGCTGGATGCCCAGCTGAAAGAGAGCCCCGTTACCTAACGCCCAGTAACTCTGATGCTCTTATTGGTCGCCAGGATGGTATCACAGTGAACCCCTGGAAGAATGGCAAGCAGTTGGTATGGGACTACACGTGCGTATCAACCCTGGCTAACACCTACATTTACCTCAGTGTTGCACAACCAGGTGGCGCTGCCACCCACAAGGAAGCAGCCAAATCCCGTAAGTATAGAGAACTGGATCACCACTACAATTTTGTCCCCATTGCTTCTGAGACACTCGGCGCCTGGGGTAAAAGTGCTACCAGTTTTTTTAAGGAACTGGGTTCTAGGCTCATTGAAACAACAAGGGACCCAAGAGCTGCAAGCTTTCTTTTCCAGCGCCTCAGTGTGGCGATACAGAAGGGAAATGCGCACTGCATCCAGGGTTCCTGCCCGCCATCTGAGGAGCTGGAGGAACTCGACAACCTATGATAACCATCTTTGTAACCCATATGTAACTCCTTTTTTGTAACAAAGTTCAAATAAAGTAAATATATATGTGTACATACAAAAGAATGGGGGTGGTAGGAGAAGATAATATTAGTGTTCAGTGAGAAAAAAAACCACAAGGTCTCCTCTGAATACTTTTTATTTTCTTCTCCGAGGCTATGGGTCCCCACATTGGCACCAAAGGTGGTACCCTCACAAACTTTTATATATATATATATATATATATATATATATATATATATATATATATATATATATATATATATATATATATATATATATATATATATATATATATATACATATATATATATATATATATATATATAAATTATTAATGCCACCTCACCCCATCCACCTCACTCAAATATATATATATATATATATATATATATATATATATATATATATATATATATATATATATATATATATATATATATATATATATATATATATATATATATGACTCAGGAGGAACAGTTAACTTCAATGACCCAAAATTTGATCTTTAATTAAACGACTCCAAGAAAAAGTAGTGGAGGCGACCTTAACCACCTCCTTAACTACCCCTTAACATGGAGTAGAAGGTTCCCTGAAGACGCCAGGTAGTAGTCCCTAGACCTATCTGGACACTGCCTCACACCTCTCACCTCCATACCTCCCAGTGCACTCTAAACTACACAACCAATTACAACATGGGTAGTGACCACACTACACTACACTGTCGTGGTCAATACAACATTGGTAGTGACCACACTACACTACACTGTTGTGGTCACTACAACATTGGTAGTGACCACAACACACTCATCATAAGACTTACGACAGTTCACAGGGAGAACAATAGTAGCATGAATATAACCACACGGGCTGCCACTGCCCATCTCCCAGGCACCACTGACCTCAGCCCTAACATCTGCTCCTACGCAAATGTTTAAGAAAACAACCAGAAATGGGAATAACAGCAGACTACTCAATCCTCTATGGAGCCCAGAGCGGGCCCAAGCATTAAGACAACTAACTGTGCAAAAAAAAAAAAACAGCGGAGACGCTCATCCTCCTTACAAAACTGTGTCAGTCTCCAGCAGTGACAACCCCCCTCCCCCCCCCCCCGTCAAAAAAATATATATAGAATTAAAATTCTGCCATCATAGGCAGAATTCTGTGATAACCTCACGCCCTCATCACCACAGTCAAAAGTCTGGGCCAACGTTCAACAGCATTAAAAACCGTCTAACCTTCCCCTCTTTCCCCCTTACACGATCAACTCAACACTCTGACGAACACGTCAAGAACGTTCAAACGTCTTTCCTGATGACTTAAAATTGGTTCCCTCGACCACCTTCATCCATTCATCCAGAAGCTCTCCCTTAAACCAGAAACTGAGCGGGTACCTGCCAAACACACACCGAAACTATGACGTTGGTACAACGTTCGAACAAGTTTTATCACTTCCTAACCAGTTATAACAACCAATATAGCAAGTTGTAACAGCGTTCTAATACGTCATGAACACGTTAAGCCAAGATGTAACCACTTTATTACAAGTTTTAACAAGCGGAAAATAGAGACAGTTTCGGTTTGTGTTTCCAGGGGCCCTAGAGTGGCCCATAGTGCCCTAGACAGGCCGGATGAAGATGCAGGCTCTTATCTAAACGAGGCTTTCTGGTATAAGCCGGACCCAGTTTCGGTTTGTGTTTCCAGGGTATTACCCATGCCCGCGGCACCCACCACACTGACACTAGAAGTGAACTACATTTAGCCTCGACTCACCTCCTCACAGACAGGGGCACCAGGTGGGGGATGGAATTCCATATAGTCCTGTCGAATAGATCGTCTCCACCACAACCCTCCAGCAACACTGGACTGATCAGTCAGGCTGCGAGCAGCCGCGTCTAACAGCCTGGTTGATTAGTCCAGCAACCAGGAGGCCTGGTCGACGACCGGGCCGCGGGGAGGCTGAGCCCCGGAAGCACCTCAAGGTAACACGTCAACCTGTGTGGGTCACATAGATATACCCTGCACGCCCCTCATCGTGGAAGTCTAGCATCATTCACAGACAAAATCTTCCTCGCATCAGGGAGAGACCCGTCCCAACCTGCCTCATACAGTCCCAACCTGCCTCATACAGTCCCAACCTGCCTCATACAGTCCCAACCTGCCTCATACAGTCCCAACCTGCCTCATACAGTCCCAACCTGCCTCATACAGTCCCAACCTGCCTCATACAGTCCCAAACTGCCTCATACAGTCCCAACCTGCCTCACACAGTCCCAACCTGCCTCACACAGTCCCAACCTGCCTCATACAGTCCCAACCTGCCTCATACAGTCCCAACCTGCCTCATACAATCCCAACCTGTCTCATACAGTCCCAACCTGCCTCATACAGTCCCAACCTGCCTCATACAGTCCCAACCTGCCTCACACAGTCCCAACCTGCCTCATACAGTCCCAACCTGCCTCATACAGTCCCAACCTGCCTCACACAGTCCCAACCTGCCTCACACAGTCCCAACCTGCCTCACACAGTCCCAACCTGCCTCACACATACAGTCCCAACCTGCCTCATACAGTCCCAACCTGCCTCACACAGTCCCAACCTGCCTCACACAGTCCCAACCTGCCTCACACAGTCCCAACCTGCCTCACACATACAGTCCCAGCCTGCCTCACACAGTCCCAACCTGCCTCACACAGTCCCAACCTGCCTCACACAGCCCCAACCTGCCTCACACATACAGTCCCAACCTGCCTCACACAGTCCCAACCTGCCTCACACATACAGTCCCAACCTGCCTCACACAGCCCCAACCTGCCTCACACATACAGTCCCAACCTGCCTCACACAGCCCCAACCTGCCTCACACATACAGTCCCAACCTGCCTCACACAGCCCCAACCTGCCTCACACATACAGTCCCAACCTGCCAATGGTCCTGGACCAGAATCAAGTCGTTATCACACGACTTGATTCTGGTCCCAGACGGACCGAAGAGTCGTCCTTTCTTCTATTTTGTGAGGTGTGGTTTGGGTCATTGAGACTCGCTATCCTTCCTGGGGAGCACACAAAATACTACTCCGCGTCTATCCCAGCTGTTACTACAAAATCCGGAGCCGCCCAGCATCCTGAGCCTTGAGGGAACACGAAACAATGCCATGCGCATCTTAGGTTGTCCACTGCGTTCATCTCTTCCTCGCCCTCCAAGGAGAATCAGGTCTCCCAGGTGTAGCCACCAAGATGACACTCCATCTGTGTCATCCTCCTGTCACTCTGCACCACTCCACACCCATCAAAAATTAATCCGAGAATTAACCCAAACAATCCTCCCAATTACCCCACCAGGGCATTTACAACCATTTAATACGGACCAATTATAACAAAACTGCGTCACCAAACATGTTGTCCGCCTCTCCCATCCCCCCTCCCAACCACTCCACAAGTCCTAAAACATCATCCACGCACACACACCTTGAAGGCATCATTCAGCCTTAACAACCTCACAACCATCGCTTCCGTGGAGGGAAAAAATCCTGCTCCGCCACAATTTACACAAATGTGACCGTGTATTCTACACAACAGTGAAGCCTTTGTGTGCCACCAGTAATGTGTAGGCGGCTCGCATCACCACCTCCAGCAAGGCAGGGCGGCTCTACACACCCCAACTCTCAAACCTCACTGTTGACTTTGTTCCAAGATCTTCAATAATAACATCACTACCAATAAAGAAATACACAATCTGCAGTGACTCTGAAATATTACATCATCACATTGAACATCATAACATGTCCCATATCCCATGTTTATTTTTATTTTTTTTTGGGGGGGGGGGATTTGGGACATGTTCTTTTCCATATCCACCGGATTGGTTAAACCTAATCTAAATCAAATAAATAACTAACAACTGTGTGAGAGCATAAACTAATTATGTGGGAGCGTAAACTAATTATGTGGGAGCATAAACTAATTATGTGGGAGCATAAACTAATTATGTGGGAACATAAACTAATTATGTGGGAGCATAAACTAATTATGTGGGAACATAAACTAATTATGTGGGAGTATAAACTAATTATGTGGGAGCATAAACTAATTATGTGGGAGTATAAACTAATTATGTGGGAACATAAACTAATTATGTGGGAGTATAAACTAATTATGTGGGAACATAAACTAATAATGTGGGAGCATAAACTAATTATGTGGGAGTATAAACTAATTATGTGGGAGCATAAACTAATTATGTGGGAGCATAAACTAATTATGTGGGAACATAAACTAATTATGTGGGAGCATAAACTAATTATGTGGGAACATAAACTAATTATGTGGGAGTATAAACTAATTATGTGGGAGCATAAACTAATTATGTGGGAGTATAAACTAATTATGTGGGAGCATAAACTAATTATGTGGGAACATAAACTAATTATGTGGGAGTATAAACTAATTATGTGGCAGCATAAACTAATTATGTGGGAGCATAAACTAATTATGTGGGAACATAAACTAATTATGTGGGAGTATAAACTAATTATGTGGGAACATAAACTAATTATGTGGGAGTATAAACTAATTATGTGGGAGTATAAACTAATTATGTGGGAACATAAACTAATTATGTGGGAACATAAACTAATTATGTGGGAGTATAAACTAATTATGTGGGAACATAAACTAATTATGTGGGAGCATAAACTAATTATGTGGGAGCATAAACTAATTATGTGGGAACATAAACTAATTATGTGGGAGCATAAACTAATTATGTGGGAGTATAAACTAATTATGTGGGAGCATAAACTAATTATGTGGGAGCATAAACTAATAATGTGGGAGCATAAACTAATTATGTGGGAGCATAAACTAATTATGTGGGAGCATAAACTAATTATGTGAGGAGCATAAACTAATTATGTGGGAGCAGGAAGCAACCCCATGATTATACGGTCTACTTAAGAACATAATTCTCATAATAATTTCCTACTTAGAGCTTATTCTACAGTCCAGTTATGGTCGGTGTATTATGGATATAAATAGCCCTGAATGAGCACTCCGACGGATGAGTTGGGATGACAAAGGTAATCCCCAGCTATAATAAATCTCCCTTATGAAAAAGAGAGATTTAAAACAAAACATTAAATTCTCTTACGCTCATGAGAGCGACAAAGAGAGAAAACGGTGACACGATTAAAGAATATAAATCCATGTAATTGTGTGGATTATCTGGATTTATATTCTTACATGGATTTATATAGCATATTGGGCATCTTAATTATCGATTTTTTTTTCTTTTCAATATATCAGCACAGAATAGAACATGAAACAATTGGGGAAAGTTTTAAAATCAGGAAAGACCTGGGTAAATACTGGTTTGCTGGAAAAAAAAAATATATATATATCTATATATATATATATATATATATATATATATATATATATATATATATATATATATATATATATATATATATATATATATATATATATTGCTTTGACAACAGGGTTCTTAAACCATAGAACCAAATCACCGAGCATCATGATAGGCGTGGGATTACTTGATTGTTTCCAGCGTAGGTGAGACATATAAATGTGAATTGGATTCGGTAGATATAAATAGGAGCTGCCACATATGGACACTAAAGCTTGTGTAGGTTCCTCTTTTGTCTTATTTAAATAAATAAATGAATAAAAAGTGGCTGGAATGGGGATAATGCTGTGAGGAGATGACTGCTGGAAAAGGGGACTTACTGCTGGAAAAGGGACTTACTGCTGGAAAAGGGGACTTACTGCTGGAAAAGGGACTTACTGCTGGAAAAGGGACTTACTGCTGGAAAAGGGACTTACTGCTGGAAAAGGGGCTTACTGCTGGAAAAGGGGACTTACTGCTGGAAAAGGGGACTTACTGCTGGAAAAGGGGACTTACTGCTGGAAAAGGGGACTTACTGCTGGAAAAGAGACTTACTGCTGGAAAAGGGGACTTACTGCTGGAAAACGGACTTACTGCTGGAAAAGGGGACTTACTGCTGGAAAAGGGGACTTACTGCTGGAAAAGGGGACTTACTGCTGGAAAAGGGGACTTACTGCTGGAAAAGGGGACTTACTGCTGGAAAAGGAGACTTACTGCTGGAAAAGGGGACTTACTGCTGGAAAAGGGGACTTACTGCTGGAAAAGGGGACTTACTGCTGGAAAAGGGGACTTACTGCTGGAAAAGGGACGTACTGCTGGAAAGGGGACTCACTGCTGGAAAAGGGACTTACTGCTGGAAAAGGGACTTACTGCTGGAAAAAGGACTTACTGCCGGAAAAGGGACTTACTGCTGGAAAAAGGGACTTACTGATAGAAAAGGGACTTACTGCTGGAAAAAGGGACTTACTGATGGAAAAGGGACTTACTGCTGGAAAAGGGACTTACTGCTGGAAAAAGGGACTTACTGATAGAAAATGGGACTTACTGCTGGAAAAGGTGACTTACTGCTGGAAAAAGGGATTTACTGCTGGAAAAGGGGACTTACTGCTGGAAAAAGGGACTTACTGCTGGAAAAGGGGACTTACTGCTGGAAAAAGGGACTTACTGCTGGAAAAGGGACTTACTGCCGGAAAAGGGACTTACTGCTGGAAAAAGGACTTACTGCTGGAAAAGGGACTTACTGATAGAAAAAGGACTTACTGCTGGAAAAGGGACTTACTGCTGGAAAAGGGATTTACTGCTGGAAACAGGACTTACTGCTGGAAAAGGGACTTACTGATGGAAAAAGGACTTACTGCTGGAAAAGGGGACTTACTGCTGGAAAAGGGGACTTACTGCTGGAAAGGGACTTAATGCTGAAAGAAAATAACTGTTGGAAGAGGGTCACCTCTGAAAGAGTGAGACCTTAGGAAGGATTTATCCTCTGGAAAAGGGGATGGAATCTCAAGAAAAAGGGAGACCAACTGCTACAATAGAACTGCTAGAAAGGGGCGGCCTTTGGAAAAGGGGTCGACACCTCAAGAAAAAAGGGAAAGAAAGGGTGGGGCAATGGAATCTTTGCAATGGGAATGACAGCCGAAAGGAAACATGAGTGTGTGAAGAAAAATGGTTGCTGGAAGAGAAACTGCCACGGAGGGAGAGAGAGAGAGAGAGAGAGAGAGAGAGAGAGAGAGAGAGAGAGAGAGAGAGAGAGAGAGAGAGAGAGAGAGAGAGAGAGAGAGAGAGAGAGAGAGAGAGAGAGAGAGAGAGAGAGAGAGAGAGAGGAAGTAGGAGAGGGCGCAGCAGGATATATAAATTATTTATTGTACTGCAATGATGTCCTGTGTGTTGATATATTGAGTCAGCCAGAACAGAGTTCAGAGTATTCATGTTATATTCAATGATATCGTTTCGATATATATCTTTGATCGTCGTGAGGATATTGATAAATATATTATATATATGTAGCCTGTATATGTGTGTGTATACTATTTGTACCTGCAGGGTCGAGCTGTTAGCTCTTGGACCCCACCTTTCTAACCGTCGGTTGTACTGCGAACTGAGAAGAAATATAAATATCACAGAAAACGTAAAGTGAGCGAAGGGGAAACTAAAGTGACAAATAACACACACACACACACACACACACACATTGGCGGGATCCAAGAGTCAATGCTCGATCCTGCAGACACAACTAGGTGAGTACACACACACACACACACACACACACACACACACACACACACACACACACACACACACACACACACACACACACACACACACACACACACACACTACACAGAGAAATCCCATTATCGCAATGTATCAATGACAAAATCCTCCGGAGCCGTGTTGGAGATTCGAACCTATGTGCTGGGTGGTCTGTCAAATCATTCTTTCTGAGAAATCCTTTCATGGTGACTGTGGCAATCTGCGACTACCAAGAGGATTCCGGTAAGACTTCCGGGTCCGTTATTCAAGTGGAAATGATTTGTGAAGAGGAGAGAGAGAGAGAGAGAGAGAGAGAGAGAGAGAGAGAGAGAGAGAGAGAGAGAGAGAGAGAGAGAGAGAGAGAGAGAGAGAGAGAGAGAGAGAGAGAGAGAGAGAGAGAGAGAGCTGATATCAGGCAAACATCCCCTCGTTCATGATGACGTGAAGACAAATCTATGTTCATTCAGCGGGTTCTCCTCATGTGCCACTTCGTAAAGAAAACAACGTATTAACCTAACCAGTAACGTACAAACCCAAGCATCCCCCCCCTAACCTAACCTATCGAGTCCCAGCCATAGAAAACGTGAAACATTTCTAAACGGTTTTATGTCTCTCCGTAAATCGCAATTGTAGCTTCGGGTTATAAGAACGTAATAAATGCGACCTACTAGTTGAGGAGCAGGGGGGGGGGGGAGGGGAGTTTGTATAACCTGCTCTGACGTCTATCTCTCTCCCGTGGGTGTGTGTATATATGTATGTATGGCTAAGTTAGCCCAACATGTTCCACTTGTGTGTATACTCTTTCTCTGTATTCCTTACAGTAGGTGAGGGGGGGGGGATAATATTTGTGGCATTATCTGGCTGTTCTCTGAGCTTTGTGTTGTGTTAATATTAATCCTTCTCCCTCTCTCTCTCTCTCTCTCTCTCTCTCTCTCTCTCTCTCTCTCTCTCTCTCTCTCTCTCTCTCTCTCTCTCTCTCTCTCTCTCTCTCTCTCTCTCTCTCTCTCTCTCTCTCTCTCTCTCTCTTTCTGAGCTCATTCTAACGATACTAGAAAAGAGAACAGAGAGGAGACATGATTAAGACATTTGAAGTATTTAAAGGAACTAACAGTGTACCAGAAGAGGACAAATCTTATAATAAAATGAACCGAACGAACAGTCCTGAATTGAACTTGCGTCACAAATGAGCCATAGAGACATGAGGACAAAACACCCTCGTTTAGCGCAAGATAAACAGGTCAACATGATAACGCTTATCCAAAATATGTGCAGGTGGCTAGTGTGGTGTAATGGGATGTTAGAATGAGCCATATGTGTGTTCCCAAGTGGAATATATATATGATATATGATGTAATATACTCACACGAGTCTGTGTTTATCTGGTCCATCTCCCGGTTCAATTGGTGGCGGCATTCAACTAATATATGTGAGTCTCTAGGCGATACTAAGTCTGTGAGGATATATATGTACCGCGTGATGATATTTTGACACGCGGTGTGATGAATGTTGGTCACAAACAGGATTTGTAGATATATGTAATAACATTAGTAGTGGCCAGAGTCCCACTCCAAAGGTGGTGGCTCCCCCTAGAGTGTCTGATTCATGACATTGGTGGCTGTGGTATCAGAACCACTGTAACAATGGTGGCAGCGGTGGGATATTGAATGGAATAACTGACAGTGTGACATTAAAAGGACCAAGAACTGAAGCGCGGACATTCAGGGACAAATATGTAAGCACACACATTTCTGTATATAGATACAAACAAAAAATTGAGTACCTGGATGCAAGTTCTGATATTTTATTTCAAACTTGAATTCAATTTTGTCATGTAACTTTGGTGTGGTGAGTTTTTGGTGGATACAAGTTATATATGTGGCGAGTACATGGTGTACATTTAGGTGAGTACATAGAGTATGTGTGATGGGTTTATGGTGAATATGTAGAAGACATTTGGTGTATATGTGGTGAGTACGAACTCATATATTCACCCCCTTCCACGTCTTCCTGTCAAAGGAACCAAGAAAACCAACAATGCAACTAGCAAATTAAAGATGGCATCTCCCTCTGCCTTACTTTAACGATCTCTCTCTCTCTCTCTCTCTCTCTCTCTCTCTCTCTCTCTCTCTCTCTCTCTCTCTCTATCTCTCTCTCTCTCTCTCTCTCTCTCTCTCTCTCTCTCTCTCTCTCTCTCTCTCTCTCTCTCTCTCTCTCTCTCTCTCTCTCTCTCTCTCTCTCTCTCTCTCTCTCTCTCTCTCTCTCTCTCTCTCTCTCTCTCTCTCTCTCTCTCTCTCTCTCTCTCTCTCTCTCTCTCTCCCTCTCCCTCTCCTTTCTTCCCTCCCTCCCTCCCTCTATTTCATTCTATCACGCCAATCTATGCTTCTTCCGCTTGTCTTGATAAGTTATAAAGGCAATTATTCCCTTAGATTGGTTTGTCATTCTCAAGAAAAGGCAATAATGAATGATTTGGGCGCCAAATGAGATGTCAAGATGACGAACTGGTTGTCAAGCGAGCGGCTAAATGGCGTAAGAGAAGTCATGTAGTTTGCAGAACGCTGTCAGGAACTTTCCGATTGGGTGAATATGGAATGAGATTGGTTGATTTGTCATCATGCTAATATAAAGGCAGCTAAAGTCTCATTTATTTGCTATCACTGTTTTTAGAGTTGTTTTCATCGATATCAGTATATATTTAATTTGAAGTAAAGGTTTACATTTCACGGGACCATTACCCTCTGAATACTAATCTGTGGTTAAGGGGGGGGGGAGGGGTAGAAATAGACTAGGCTACTCTACCTCTTTGAGATGTATTTTTTTGTCTCAATAAACGTACTTGAGCAACTTGAACAATCAGCGGTGCTTGTGTTACCAAAGAACTTTTTTAAGGATTAAAGACATACATACGCAAATATGCTAGTAGTCTTCTTGCGAAATAATCTTCCTTGCCTCGCCTCAGCGCAGATGTTGAGTTGTGTTGTCACTCACAACAGGTATGTTCAGCTAGTCTTGGCCTTGTTGTTGACTCTTTTCGCCCCTCTTAGTGGAGGGTTAAATGCTCTAGTCTTTGTAGCTGGGGCCAGATTCACGAAGCTGTTACGCAAGCACTTACGTACACCTGTACATCTTTTGTCAATCTCTGGCGGCTTTGTTTTCATTTATTAAACAGTTAATGAGCTCGGAAGCACCAGGAGGCTGTTTATAACAATAACAACAGTTGATTGGGAAGTTTTCATGCTTGTAAACTGGTTAATACATTTAACCAAAGCTGTCAAAGATTGAGGAAAGATGTACACGTTCGTAAGTGCTTGCGTAACTGCTTCGTGAATCTGGCCCCTGATCTGACTTAGCTGTCTGTTCCCTTGTGAACCTCTTCTGTCTCGGCCTGTTCCTGTCTGTCGCTCTTTGTGGCGCTACTTTGGTTATTTCTGTCTTATTTTCCCTTTTACTGCTAAAATGCTGTTTTTTGGTTTCATTTGTGCTTTGATCGTGGAGTCCTCTCTCTCTCTCTTTCTCTCTCTCTCTCTCTCTCTCTCTCTCTCTCTCTCTCTCTCTCTCTCTCTCTCTCTCTCTCTCTCTCTCTCTCTCTCTCTCTCTCTCTCTCTCTCTCTCTCTCTCTCTCTCTCTCTCTCTCTCTCCCTCTCTCCCTCTCTCTCTCTCTCTCTCTCTCTCTCTCTCCCCTCTCTCTCTCTCTCTCTCTCTCTCTCTCTCTCTCTCTCTCTCTCTCTCTCTCTCTCTCTCTCTCTCTCTCTCTCTCTCTCTCTCTCTCTCTCTCTCTCGCTCTCTCTCTCTCTCTCTCTCTCTCTCTCTCTCTCTCTCTCTCTCTCTCTCTCTCTCTCTCTCTCTCTCTCTCTTTATCATCCTCTCTCATCTGCTGTCTCCTATCTCATTCTTTTCTCCGTCATTCTCTTCCCCTTCTATTCATCATCTCTCCCTCTCCCTCTCCCTTTTCATAAGCATTTTATCATAATTCCTTCTCCCTCTCACCCCTTCCTCTCCCTCACCTCCCCTCTTTCTCTCACACCCTCATTTTCTCCCTCCCTCCCTTCCCCCCCATCTCCTATCCCCCCCCCCATTAAACGACTGCGCCACCACATTACAGTTCATTAATTGGTTTCCCTCTCCCCCATTGTAAACCCCTGATTACAAGTGTTGTATTCTGTTGTATCAGTTGTGGTTGTTGTATTGTGTTGTATCAGTGGTAGCTGTTGTATTGTGTTGTATCAGTGGTGGTTGTTGTATTGTGTTGTATCAGTGGTGGCTGTTGTATTGTGTTGTATCAGTGGTGGCTGTTGTATTGTGTTGTATCAGTGGTGGCTGTTGTATTGTGTTGTATCAGTGGTGGCTGTTGTATTGTGTTGTATCAGTGGTGGCTGTTGTATTGTGTTGTATCAGTGGGGGCTGTTGTATTGTGTTGTATCAGTGGTGACTGTTGTATTGTGTTGTATCAGTGGTGGCTGTTGTATTGTGTTGTATCAGTGGTGACTGTTGTATTGTGTTGTATCAGTGGTGGCTGTTGTATTGTGTTGTATCAGTGGTGACTGTTGTATTGTGTTGTATCAGTGGTGACTGTTGTATTGTGTTGTATCAGTGGTGGCTGTTGTATTGTATCAGTGGTGGCTGTTGTATTGTGTTGTATCAGTGGTGACTGTTGTATTGTGTTGTATCAGTGGTGGCTGTTGTATTGTGTTGTATCAGTGGTGACTGTTGTATTGTATCAGTGGTGGCTGTTGTATTGTGTTGTATCAGTGGTGGCTGTTGTATTTTGTTGTATCAGTGGGGGCTGTTGTATTGTGTTGTATCAGTGGTGGCTGTTGTATTGTGTTGTATCAGTGGTGGCTGTTGTATTTTGTTGTATCAGTGGTGGCTGTTGCATTGTGTTGTATCAGTGGTGGCTGTTGTATTGTGTTGTATCAGTGGTGGCTGTTGTATTGTGTTGTATCAGTGGTGGCTGTTGTATTTTGTTGTATCAGTGGTGGCTGTTGTATTGTGTTGTATCAGTGGTGGCTGTTGCATTGTGTTGTATCAGTGGAGGTTGTTGTATTGTGTTGTATCAGTGGGGGCTGTTGTATTGTGTTGTATCAGTGGTGGCTGTTGTATTGTGTTGTATCAGTGGTGGCTGTTGTATTGTGTTGTATCAGTGGTGGCTGTTGTATTTTGTTGTATCAGTGGTGGCTGTTGCATTGTGTTGTATCAGTGGAGGTTGTTGTATTGTGTTGTATCAGTGGGGGCTGTTGTATTGTGTTGTATCAGTGGTGGCTGTTGTATTGTGTTGTATCAGTGGGGGCTGTTGTATTGTGTTGTATCAGTGGGGGCTGTTGTATTGTGTTGTATCAGTGGTGGCTGTTGTATTGTGTTGTATCAGTGGAGGTTGTTGTATTGTGTTGTATCAGTGGGGGCTGTTGTATTGTGTTGTATCAGTTGTGGCTGTTGTATTGTGTTGTATCAGTGGTGGCTGTTGTATTGTGTTGTATCAGTTGTATTGTGTTGTATCAGTATAGGTGTATCATTTCCGGGGATGTATTGATCTATGTTCTGATCGTAGAATTCAGTTTCTATTGATCTATTTTGACCATCTGGTCGATGTATTTTATTAGTCTATTCAGTTTATTATCAATGTTGTTTCATGTCTATTGTAATCGATCTATTACGTTAACAAGTCTTAATTATTTTAATTTCAGTCGTTTATTAAATACATTCTTGTAGATGTATTAATAATAATAATAATATTGGCATATTATTATTATTTCTTTTTTATTATTAATATATTTTTTGTCGTTAGTTGATGTTAATTAATGTTTATTTTATGTTATTTTTATTTTTAAATTTTAAATTAATTTTAATTTATTATTTTATTTTAATGTTATTTAATGTTTATTTATACTTTTGTAATTGTTGTATTATTTTTGGGTTCTTACCTAATTACACTCGTGGTAGGTCGAGCTTCATCTCTTGAGTCCCGCCTCTCAACCTTCAATCGATCCATCCTGTTTCATCTTGATCCTGATGTGGAGGATCCTGAACCCTTTGGGCTCTGTCATACCTACTACTCTATATCTGGCCTTTTCCCAGTACTCAGATTTATTAGCACGAGCACGGGTTGACTTCTATTGGCCACTTGCTAGGGGTCATTGTGTCCAGGTCATCCTACAGTTTCTTGCAACCCCTCGTTCGTATCCTCCAGGTCTATCCCATCTTGGTGGTCACTCTTTGAGATCAGGAAGAAGATAGTTCCTGTTTCTGTTTCTGACTCTTGTTTGAATCCCGTTGCTACATCTCCCTTATCAGAAGTCTCTGTTCTTTTCTTGAAAGTCTTTTCAAGAAAAGAAGTCTTGTCACTCTTTGAAAGTTTTTCCTTTTACCGTCACTCTGTTTTCTGTCGCTTAGGTACTCTCGGCACCCGTCTTCAGCGTTTAATACCCACGGCGACGTCCAGGTCGAGGAGGAGCGCCTTACTTCATCTCAGGTGAGGTCAAAGTCCTGCAGGGAGGCTGTGGGTGACGCCGCGAGTCTCAGTTTAGGTCCGCTCCCTTTCTTGGTTGGGAACACATGGACTCTCCTGGGGAGATTCTCACACATGTTCTTGTCATTATCTGTGAAGGAATTGTCTCCCGTTCTCAGTTTCATCATCTGGTTCTTTGCTTTGTTGTTTTCTCCTCGTAATGTGGAGGCTGAGCTTGGCTTGGGTCTTAGTTCCAGTTAGTTCTTAGTTTCCAACTTTTGCGACATTCAAAAATAAAAATAAAAAGTACCTAATTTCATCTTCATAGTTTTTTACCTTTTGCTTTAAAATTGCACTGTATCAATTGCTACCCAATCTCCCAATCTTTACGTACCCAATCTGAACATCTTTATCATTGTGATCATTGCTGTCTTCTTATATGTGCTATCAATCTGCTGTATGGTGTCTATTAATCTTGTTTAAATTACCAATCAAGTTGTCAATGTAATCAACCAGAGCTTTAATATACCAATGTGCTTTAATATACTTGCTAATCTCTCTCATCTCATTTTTTTCTTGCAATGTATCTGTTATCATTTTATTAATTCTGCTAGAATTTACCTACTTAAAATTATCATTTAGATTAAGGACCTGCCCGAAACGCTGCGCGTAATAGTGGCTTTACAAGATTGTAAATACTATGATATGTATGCTCACAAACCCAATGTACCTTCTTGTATATAAATAAATCAAATAAATCAAATAAAATAAAATAAATAGTTTTATCTTCTACGTAGTTTGAATGTTGTTTTGATCCTTATCAGTGAGGCACTTGTGTCTGGCTCTGCTATCTCTCACCTGCTATTTCCTCCCCCCCCCCCTTCCCCCCCCCTCCTCCTCCCACACAATCGTTCGTTCGAGTGTGTATAGTTACTATTTTGGCCTACAGAATGGCGCTATTAGCTCTTGGGCCCCGTCTTGCAAACAAATTTATTTTTCCTCTTTTTATGTATACTTCATATATTTCTCTTTAACACACTCGCATGCACACTCACACACTGTGGGGGCTGGTGGCTGAGTGGACAGCGCTCTAGACTCGTGGACCTAGGGACCGGGGTTCGATACACGGCACCGCCTGAAAAACAAATGGGCAGAGATTCCTTCACCCTGATGCTCCTGTTACCTAGCAGTAAATAGGTACCTGGGAGTTAGACAGCTGCTACTGGCTGCTTCCTGGGTGTGTGTGTGAAGGGGAAAACAAATAGTAGTTAGTAACAGTTGATTGATTGACAGTTGAGAGGCGGGCGGAAAGAGGCAGAGCTCAACCCCCGCAAGCACAACTAGGTGAATACGCGCGCACACACACACACACACACCTACAGGAAGCAGCCTGTAGCAGCTGTCTAAATCCCAGGTACCTATTTACTGTTAGGTGAAAATGGGCATCAGGGGTGAAAGAAACTCTGCCCTTTTGTTTCTGCCTCCGCCGGGAACCGAACCCGGGCCCTTAGAACTACGACCCCCCGAGCGCTGCCCACTCAAACCACGTGCCCCCCCCCCCCCCGCCTTCATTAGCACACCTTTAGCCAGACGAGTCAATATAAGTTGACATTGCAATCAGGACAAGTTAAAAATAATGGCTCCCAGCAGTGTTGTTTCAAGCGTCGTTGTGTTATAAGTAGTAGTTGGTACTACTGCTTCGCTCTCGAGCCCTCTCGTTAAGGCTTCCTAACCTTCCTTTATATATATATATATATATATATATATATATATATATATATATATATATATATATATATATATATATATATATATATATATATATATATATATGTCGTACCTAGTAGCCAGAACGCACTTCTCGGCCTACTATGCAAGGCCCGATTTGCCCAAAAAGCCAAGTTTTCCTGAATTAATATATTTTCTCTAATTTTTTTCTCATGAAATGATAAAGCTACCCATTTCATTATGTATGAGGTCAATTTTTTTTATTGGAGTTAAAATTAACGTAGATATATGACCGAACCTAACCAACCCTACCTAACCTAACCTATCTTTATAGGTTAGGTTAGGTTAGGTAGCCGAAAAAGTTAGCTTAGGTTAGGTTAGGTAGGTTAGGTTGTCGAAAAACAATTAATTCGTGAAAACTTGGCTTATTAGGCAAATCGGGCCTTGCATAGTAGGCTGAGAAGTGCGTTCTGGCTACTAGGTACGACATATATATATATATATATATATATATATATATATATATATATATATATATATATATATATATATATATATATATATATATATATGCAAACAAGCCTGAATGGTCCCCAGGACTATATACAACTGAAAACTCACACCCCAGAAGTGACTCGAACCCATACTCCCACAACTGGTATGTACAGGGACGCCTTAATCCGCTTGACCATCACGACCGGACAAGAAGGAAGTGATAGCCGAGGCTATATGAACCACTTCCCCGCCGGCACTCGGATGGTAATCTTGGGCATAGCATTTTATCAAATCACCTCATTCTTTGGGGCACACGTGAGGAACACAAATGCAAACAAGCCTGAATGGTCCCCAGGACTATATACAACTGAAAACTCACACCCCAGAAGTGACTCGAACCCATACTCCCACAACTGGTATGTACAGGGACGCCTTAATCCGCTTGACCATCACGACCGGACAAGAAGGAAGTGATAGCCGAGGCTATATGAACCACTTCCCCGCCGGCACTCGGATGGTAATCTTGGGCATAGCATTTTATTAAATCACCTCATTCTTTGGGGCACACGTGAGGAACACAAATGCAAACAAGCCTGAATGGTCCCCAGGACTATATACAACTGAAAACTCACACCCCAGAAGTGACTCGAACCCATACTCCCACAACTGGTATGTACAGGGACGCCTTAATCCGCTTGACCATCACGACCGGACAAGAAGGAAGTGATAGCCGAGGCTATATGAACCACTTCCCCGCCGGCACTCGGATGGTAATCTTGGGCATAGCATTTTATCAAATCACCTCATTCTTTGGGGCACACGTGAGGAACACAAATGCAAACAAGCCTGAATGGTCCCCAGGACTATATACAACTGAAAACTCACACCCCAGAAGTGACTCGAACCCATACTCCCACAACTGGTATGTACAGGGACGCCTTAATCCGCTTGACCATCACGACCGGACAAGAAGGAAGTGATAGCCGAGGCTATATGAACCACTTCCCCGCCGGCACTCGGATGGTAATCTTGGGCATAGCATTTTATCAAATCACCTCATTCTTTGGGGCACACGTGAGGAACACAAATGCAAACAAGCCTGAATGGTCCCCAGGACTATATACAACTGAAAACTCACACCCCAGAAGTGACTCGAACCCATACTCCCACAACTGGTATGTACAGGGACGCCTTAATCCGCTTGACCATCACGACCGGACAAGAAGGAAGTGATAGCCGAGGCTATATGAACCACTTCCCCGCCGGCACTCGGATGGTAATCTTGGGCATAGCATTTTATCAAATCACCTCATTCTTTGGGGCACACGTGAGGAACACAAATGCAAACAAGCCTGAATGGTCCCCAGGACTATATACAACTGAAAACTCACACCCCAGAAGTGACTCGAACCCATACTCCCACAACTGGTATGTACAGGGACGCCTTAATCCGCTTGACCATCACGACCGGACAAGAAGGACAGTTCTTGTCCGTTGTATATAGTCCTGGGGACCATTCAGGCTTGTTTGCATTTGTGTTCCTCACGTGTGCCCCAAAGAATGAGGTGATTTGATAAAATGCTATGCCCAAGATTACCATCCGAGTGCCGGCGGGGAAGTGGTTCATATAGCCTCGGCTATCACTTCCTTCTTGTCCGGTCGTGATGGTCAAGCGGATTAAGGCGTCCCTGTACATACCAGTTGTGGGAGTATGGGTTCGAGTCACTTCTGGGGTGTGAGTTTTCAGTTATATATATATATATATATATATATATATATATATATATATATATATATATATATATATATATATATAATTACTTTAACAAATACAACAAATAAAAATAGCTCTTTCTAGATTAGTCAATATGACAATGTGCAAAAATGAACAAAACAAACAAACAAACAGTTTAACGTTACGTTAAAGTACAAACAATAAAATGGTGCGGGAATACTGTCCGCCAGGCTGCGTACATCTACCACCACACAGCGTCGTATGTTAGCAGCTCCAGGCAGTTGAGCGCTGAGGAGTATTCTGAATCTCGTGGTTATCTGGAGATAAGAGATAAGAGATCTCGGAGTTATCTGGAGATAGGCTTCTATTTATATGGGAGCTGGACTAAGGTAGGTGGCGCTGATGTCTTTAGATAATTGGAGGCCGGCTCACACAAACTACCATTGTGCTTGTTCCTGGCCGGTGGTGTGACCTGTATCGAACCCCGGTCCGTAGGTCCACGAGTCTAGAGCGCTGTCCACTCAGCCATCAGGTGCGATGGGGTGACGGGCATTGGAGTGTAGTGGGGAAGGGGGGGAAGTAGAGTACTGTCTAGACGTCTGAGAAGTAGTAGTTGTTGTTCTTGCTATAAATTCTTGAATATGCAGACGTGATGTGGTAGAATAGGTGATAATGGAGCAGGCCTAGTCTTTCCCAGAGAGTTTACCGTGACAATATACACTGCCGTCCTCATGTCTTCGTTCGTAAAGATTGTAGCCCATCTCGTCTGCCTCGCTCTGAACCATCTTCTCGTTGACTTCCTATTTTGTTTTGAACGGTTCCCCCATTCACTCTAATCTCATCTGTCTTTCATAACCTGGCCCATTATCCCTCCCCCCCCCCACCCCCGCCCTTTCTTGCCCCCATTTTTTAACCTATTTTTTTCCTATTCACTCTTACCTAAATTCTGTATCATTTTTTATGATACAATGCTTCATTAACTTCACCACCTACCTTCCCCTATTCGCCTATTTTATGTTATTGCAAACAGGTGGGCCCAGGACCCACTGACCTCTGCCCGCCCCCTTGTTAGCGAGGTCTTTACCCTCCCCATAGTTCATGGTGGGCCGAGTACCCACCTCAGTTTACCCTTGAACACGACCCGGCTATTGGCCAGTTTTAATTACTCCCACCTTTCATCTTAATTAACTGCGGTTACACCTCACCTTTCATCTTAATTAACTGTGGTTACACCTCACCTTTCATCTTAATTAACTGCGGTTACACCTCACCTTTCATCTTAATTAACTGCGGTTACACCTCACCTTTCACCTTAATTAACCGCAGTTACACCTCACCTTTCACCTTAATTAACCGCAGTTACACCTCACCTTTCCTATACCTGAATCCTCATCAAACATAATTTAACTGAGCAATTAAACTCAGGAATTTAACTCAGCAATTTAGCACTAACAGGAGGACCAAAACAAATCACAGGAGGGAGATGGGAACGAGCAGTTAAAGGTTAATAATTTCCTAGGATACACTATTACTCTTAAAGCGTAAGAAAAAAGGCGCTTTTCGCAGCGTTCACTTCACAATTTTTTCCCCAGGAGAGTCAAGCACCTTTATACTCGATGACAACGAGGAATTTTGCCCGATATTCATATGTATATATTTTTTCCCAGTGCGAAGAAGCAGCTTTAATGTAGATGTAAACTGGAAATTATTTATGATTGCTGTATTAATTATTGTTAATTATTATTATTATTATTTTATTTATTTTTTATATATTGGATTACCAGGTGGTGCTTGGGATAGTCTGTCTTTCCTCCTTCCTACTCCTCTTCCATCCCTTCCTTTCCCTTCTGCCTCTTTACCCCTTTTCCCTATCTCTTTGGTCCTCCCTATCGTCCCTCCTCCCCTTCCAGTCCCTTTCCTTATCACTTGCTTTCCTTTTCTCCTAATCTCCTTGGTCCTCCCCGCCCCCCTACTATTACCCCCCCCCCCCGTCCCTACTTTATCCTCGAGGCAAAGTTGTGGACACTTGTGGAACCTCGAGACAGACAGACGTGTGCCAAGTTTGGCACGAGTGCCAAGGGTTGCCCACACCGTGATCCAGGCGATTACACAGACATTTGACCCGTCCCGGAGTTCAGTCTTTGGAGGACTATTTCTCCCTCTAACCTGATTGGCCAATACACACACACACACACTCACGCTCATACGAGGGGAGACATGATCACTACCTACAAAATCCTCAGGGGTATTGACAGGGTAAACAAGGATAAACTATTCAACACTGGTGGTACGCGAACAAGGGGACATAGGTGGAAACTGAGTACCCACATGAGCCACAGGGACGTTAGAAAGAACTTTTTCAGTGTCAGAGTAGTTAACGGATGGAATGCATAACAGGTGATGTGGTGGAGGCTGACTCCATACACAGTTTCAAATGTACATATGATAGAGCCCAGTAGGCTCAGGAACCTGTACACCAGTTGATTGACGGTTGAGAGGCGGGACCAAAGAGCCAAAATTCAACCCCCGCAAGCACAATTAGGTGAGTACAATTAGTTGAGTACACACACACACACACACACACACACACACACACACACACACACACACACACACACACACACACATGTGTATATATATATATATATATATATATATATATATATATATATATATATATATATATATATATATATATATATATAAAGGAAGGTTAGGAAGCCTTAACGAGAGGGCTCGAGAGCGAAGCAGTAGTACTAACTACTACTTATAACACAACGACGCTGGAAACAACACTGCAGGGAGCCATTATTTTTAACTTGTCCTGATTGTAATGTCAACTTATATTGACTCGTCTGGCTAAAGGTGTGCTAATGAAGGCGGGGGGGGGGCACGTGGTCTGAGTGGGCAGCGCTCGGGGGGCGTAGTTCTAAGGGCCCGGGTTCGATTCCCGGGCCATTAGAACTGGAAAGAGACGCCTGGAAAGAGATGTTGTTGTCTTGCCTATATACTGAGTTCTTTGGGGCTTACAGTCCCCAAGTGGGCATTTGAAGGCATAGACGACGTTGGTTTCCTTCAAGACGTTCTGTTTGGTGTCTGGGGAGTTTCTCATGAGTAGGTTGGCCGTTTTTTGGTTTTATAGTAAATTGTCAATGTATTTTCTGATTTTTGTCTGTAGGGATAACGTTCCTATCAACAATATCTTTCAGGACACTTTCCTCCGTTTTATGAGCCGTCGAAAAGAAGTTCCTGTAAAATAGTCTAATACGGGGTACAAATGTTGTGTTGACTCTTCAGAGGATGCATGACGTTTCACCTTTCTTCTTATGATGTTTTTCAACAAAACCGTTAGAGAAGCCATTGTTGACTAGGACCTACCTTACCCTACAGAGTTCTTCATCGACTTGCTTCCATCCTGAGCTGTGGCTGAGAGCCCGGTCAACGCTTACATAACTGTTCGGAGTGGTGTTTCAAATTGCCTCAGCTATCACTGCCTTTTGTACTGTCATTGATGGTCGAGTGATTGAAGGCACCGTGTACACCAGTTGCAATGTGCTCCTGGCAGTCCGGGTTTGATTCACCTTTGGGGTGAAGACCACGGAGGAAGAATTGAAACAGGAATTTCCTTAAGTACTTTCGTATATTAATACATCTTCAGAAGGAATGATTTACAAGTCAAATATTGGACATATATATAGGCAGGAGAGAGAGGTGAAGTGAGGTGAGGTACAATGACAAATTAATGGGAATTATGTGGATACAAATAAGAGCTGCATAACAAATGCAGAAGGCCTATTGGACCATACGAGGCAGCTCCTACATATACCCACCAATAGGCCCACACATGGATAATAGTAGCATAAGATAGTAAATATTTACAATGAATTAGTGAAAAAATGTGTACCAATGATCCTACTCAAATCGCCCTTTAATTGATCTATCAAAAATGGATCTAAGTTATATAAACCATTGCTAATGTTCAAATTACTTTCTTTTGTGATCTGTATTAAAGCAGATTCAATTATTTTTCTGTTATAAGTGATTTTACAATTCGTTATTGAAGAAACCATCTCCCAGTCAATTTGGTGAGCATCTTCTGACAGATGAACAAAGAAAGCATTAGAAACAATTAGTCATGTCTTACAGAGTATTTGAAATGTAGATTTTCGCAACATAACTACATTGGATTTCATTTTGTCCAGCAGATATGCAAAAGTAAATTAGCTTTAGTCCAACAGATGTGGAACTGGCGATTTCGTTTTGTCCGACAGATGTGCACTAGGAGATTACGTTTTGTAGAACAGGTGCCCAACATAGTACGTTTTGTCCAACAGGTGTCGAACAGCTGTTTACGCTTTTTTAGCAGTGTAAATGATCTTGGTCCCCCCAATCTATTTTTCCTCACAAATAACACAAATTTTTCCATAAACACAAATAACTAAGTGAATACACACACACACACACACACACACACACACACACACACACACACACACACACACACACACACACACACACACACACACACACACACACACAATTTAATGGAATGCATTAGGAAGTGATGTGGTGGAGGCTGACTCCATACACAGTTTCAAATGTAGATATGATAGAGCCCAATAGGCTCAGGAATCTGTACACCAGTTGATTGACGGTTGAGAGGCGGGACCAAAGAGCCAGAGCTCAACCCCCGCAAGCACAATTAGGTGAGTACAATTAGGTGAGTACACACACACACACACACACACACACACACACACACACACACACACACACACACACATATCCTGTGAGTGTGTGCGTGTGTGTGCTAGTGATGGATCTGCTTTAGTTTATCATTACCAAAGTGCTGCACATGTGATCGTCTCCCCCCCCCCTTCCTATCCCCCCAACCTCTCTCCCTTCCTCCCCACCTATCCCTCCCCCTTCTCCTCTCCCCCCACCCACCCACCATTACTCCATTCTAGCCTCAACGATCACCCCACCCCCCTCTCTCCCCATCCCACATTCCCATCCACTTTTCTTTCCTCCATGGAACAAAGAAACAATCTCTCTCTCTCTCTCTCTCTCTCTCTCTCTCTCTCTCTCTCTCTCTCTCTCTCTCTCTCTCTCTCTCTCTCTCTCTCTCTCTCTCTCTCTCTCTCTCTCTCTCTCCACGGGAAGGGGGTGTCGAGAGAAGCATACAGGTCCCCCCCCCCCCAAACGGGAGGTGAAGCCTCACGAGGCTTCGGACAGACAGAGACAGAGACAGATTTAGAGCCATAACACAGCCCGTCCTCCAAACAAAGATCCAAAAGTGATTCCATGCACCCGCCAAACCCCCTGTTTATGAATGAAAAGCGATTTACACACGACTCACAACTGATGACGTTCGAACATATCCGGAACAAGTGCTTCACTGACGAATTTTGTTCGAATCACAACGCTATAAATGCTTCACCTACGTACTACAAATACAAATAATCGCCAACAGAACCTAAACACCTAACCTAACCTATCCTATGCCTATATATACACAATATGCTAATATATTATAATATTAATTTATACTTGAGAAAATTCCCGTTTTGAATGAACAGCATATTAAAATTTATGAATGCGTCTGTGGGGTCGACCGCTGGATGTAATGGACTTGAGTCGAGGACGGGTTGCAGCAAAACAAGCAAGAGAGACACAGGCTTCTCCATCTTCTACTCCAGGAGCCTCGAACTATCAACCATGAACATTTACTGACTCTCCCGACACACTACAGTGTCACTTACCCCCGCCCAAGTGTATTATTAATATAAACAATAACATGAGCGGTAACATGGTTGTAAGTTTGTGAAGGACGGCAGTTTAATTAATGTGTGTATATTCTGTATTAATATACTCGTTGGTTGATGGTTTTTTTTTTAATAATTTAATTATATTATCCCTCTATTTATTTAATTATTGATTTATTATTTAATTATATTATTTACTTCGTTTTTTTTCATTGTTGATATTATTATTATAAATATTTTTGTTATGATATCGAAAGCTAACGTAGATGTTATCATTGTATACACTATCAGCGTTATTAGTCAGAGATTGAGTTTTCCACATTGTCGACTCGTTCTATTTAGTTACATGAAGCACTGAAGGGATTCTATATATATTTTTAATAATATATATATATATATATATATATATATATATATATATATATATTAATAATATTCTATATATTAAAAATATATTTTGAAATATATAGATTCTATATATTTTTTAATAATAATATAGGTTTTAACATTACATTTATAAGGTTTTTGAATCGTTGACGTGACAATGTTGATGTTCGCACAACTTATGTATATATACAAGAGTTGTTACATTCTTGTACAGTCACTAGTACGCGTAGCGTTTCGGGCAGGTCCTTAATCCTAATGTTCCCTGGAATACGACCCGCCAAATCGTTTAACAACCAGGGGCCAGATTCACGAAGAAGTTACGCAAGCACTTACGAACCTGTATATCTTTTCTCAATCTTTGGCGGCTTTGTTTGCAATTATTAAACAGTTAATGAGCTCCGAAGCACCAGGAGGCTGTTTATAACAATAACAACAGTTGATTGGCAAGTTTTTATGCTTGTAAACTGTTTAATAAATGTAACCAAAACCGTCAAAGATTGAGGAAAGATGTACACGTTCGTAAGTGCTTTCGTGAATCTGGCCCCAGGTCCCCATTTTACTGTTGGGTAAACAGAGGCTACAATTAAGCAACCCGTCCTCGACTCAAGTCCATTCCATCCTGCGGTCGACCTCACAGAGGCATTCATAAATTTTTACATGTTGTTCATTCAAAACGGGAATTTTCTTGAATATAAATTAATATTAAAATATATTAGCATATTGTGCATATATAGGCATAGGATAGGTTAGGTTAGGTGTTCAGGTTCTGTTGGCGATTATTTGTATTTGTAGTAAATGGGTGAAGCATTTATAGCGTTGTGGTTCGAACACAAGTCGTCAGTGAAGCACGTGTTCTGGAAGTGTTCGAACGAAATCAGTTGTGAGACGTGTGTAAACCGTTTTTCATTCATAAACAGGGGGTTTGGCGGGTGCATGGAATCACATTTGGGTCTTTGTTTAGAAAACGGGCTGCATGTGGGTGTCCCTCACCGAACCCCCCCCACCTTCTCCCCCCTCTTCCCCTCCCCCCTTTCTCCCCCCACTTCCCCCCCCCCCCACACTTCCCGAGTTGAACAGCTCTTGAGTCTTAAATTAAACTCAGTTGTTCGTTTATCGAGTCGTTTCCGTTTTATCTATCAGCGTTATTGAGTTCTTTTCAAGTTTATTTTCAATTTCGTGCTTATGTTTTCTGCCGAAGTTTTTAATTTTGTTTAATCTTTTATATTTTTTTGTTTGTCGTTTAATTTATACCGATTTTCATAAACAAAATATTAAATTATTATTTATAATTTCTAGATAATTGCTTGCTAATTGAAATTATTTTAGCACTTATGATAATAACGATATAATAATAATTCATTGTGTCGCGGGACAGGAAGCCTGAGAGTAGAGCATCACACTCTACATAGAGTATACAACACCACACACTACATAGAGTATACAATACCACACTCTACACAGAGTATGCAACACCACACTCTACACAGTGTATACAGCACCACACTCTACACACTGTATACAGCACCACACTCTACACAGTGTATACAGCACCACACTCTACACAGTGTATACAGCACCACACTCTACACAGAGTATACAACACCACACTCTACACAGAGTATACAGCACCACACTCTACACAGAGTATACAGCACCACACTCTACACAGTGTATACAGCACCACACTCTACACAGAGTATACAGCACCACACTCTACACAGTGTATACAACACCACACTCTACACAGTGTATACAGCACCACACTGTATACAGCACCACACTCTACACAGTGTATACAGCACCACACTCTACACAGAGTATACAACACCACACTCTACACAGTATACAATACCACACTCTACACAGAGTATACAATACCACACACTACATAGAGTATACAATACCACACTCTACACACTGTATACAGCACCACACTCTACACAGTGTATACAGCACCACACTGTATACAGCACCACACTGTATACAGCACCACACTCTACACAGTGTATACAGCACCACACTGTATACAGCACCACACTGTATACAGCACCACACTCTACACAGTGTATACAGCACCACACTCTACACAGAGTATACAGCACCACACTCTACACAGTGTATACAGCACCACACTCTACACAGAGTATACAGCACCACACTCTACACAGAGTATACAGCATCACACTCTACACAGTGTATACAGCACCACACTCTACACAGAGTATACAGCACCACACTCTACACAGAGTATACAGCACCACACTCTACACAGTGTATACAACACCACACTCTACACACTGTATACAGCACCACACTCTACACAGAGTATACAGCACCACACTCTACACAGAGTATACAGCACCACACTCTACTCAGTGTATACAGCACCACACTCTTCACAGTGTATACAGCACCACACTCTACACAGAGTATACAGCACCACACTCTACACAGAGTATACAGCACCACACTCTACACAGTGTATACAACACCACACTCTACACAGAGTATACAGCACCACACTCTACTCAGTGTATACAGCACCACACTCTTCACAGTGTATACAGCACCACACTCTACACAGAGTATACAGCACCACACTCTACACAGAGTATACAGCACCACACTCTACACAGTGTATACAACACCACACTCTACACAGAGAATACAGCACTATGATACAGCATTATATCCGAAAGTTTTGCTTGTATAAAGTGTCTTCACCCTAATGTCTGTGTCACATGATTTAAATTTTCCCAAGAAAAAAAGTCTATCTCTGATATCTATTAGAGATAATGTCTATCTGTCCGAGTGGCCGCCGGGACATATAGTGAAGTGTCCACAAGCCTCACAAGATATGGTTCGAGGCCCATGTGTGGCTGTCGATATACCAGACGCTCGATATATATTATATATATATATATATATATATATATATATATATATATATATATATATATATATATATATATATATATATATATATATATATCTGTCGCTCGACATATTCCATCAGCAGCTGCGGACTGTTGAATATGACAAGAGCATACCTCAGGGAGTATGACAAGAGCAGACCTCAGGGAGTATGACAAGAGCAGACCTCAGGGAGTATGACAAGAGCAGACCTCAGGGAGTATGACAAGAGCAGACCTCAGGGAGTATGACAAGAGCAGACCTCAGGGAGTATGACAAGAGCATACCTCAGGGAGTATGACAAGAGCATACCTCAGGGAGTATGACAGGCGCCTTACGGGCTGGGGTACTGAGATCATCGTCAGATCTTAAATAGAATATTCTTTCTCTTCCATCGTCATCAAGTCCTTCAATTTTCCTGGTGGACGGCATCCATTGGCGCCTAAACCTGTGTTCTCCGACAAAAAACGTCGCCTTCAGCTCGTATGCGCTGGCCGTCCTCATCAACAAAGGCCAAAGTCCAGCCCGTCCCTATAAACAAAGACCCCAAGTCCATTCCATCCTCCTGCCAAACCCCCAGCTGTTTATGAATGAAAAGCGGTTTGCACACGACTCACAACTGATGACGTTCGAACACTTCCGGAACAAGTGCTTCACTGACGACTTGTGTTCGAACCACAACGCTATAAATGCTTCACCCACGTACTACAAATACAAATAATCGCCAACAGAACTTGAACACCTAACAAAACATATGCCTATATATGCACAATATGCTAAAATATATTATAATATTAATTTATACTTGAGAAAATTCCTATTGTGGATAAACAGCATGTTATAATTGATGTATTTACGACTGGCTCATTGCTTACATTCATCTCGGGATTTGGGTGAGCTAAGGACAGCTCCCCATAGTCTCTTCTCGGGGCTTCTGCTCCTCTAGAACCTACAGCAAGGCTTTTAGGAAGGCTTAGGTCGAGGACCGGGCAGCTGGGACGCTAAGCCCCGAAGGTAGGGTAAGGTTCAGTATCGAGTCTTTGCTACTTCTCGCTGACACACAGGGAAGCTGGCTGGCGAATTTCTCTTTGACAAAAACTTCCACAACTGCTCTTTTGTTTTTGACTAATTTGAAGGAATTTCTTAAAGTCAAAGTTAACTATTGCCTCGCCCGCCGGGAGAGTATCAAGGTAGGCTCTCACCAGGCGAGCAGTAGGCTCCTCGCACCCACCAGTTGCCATAAACCCTCGCTAATTAGGCTGCAGCCAATCAGCTCCTTACATGTGGATACTCCTGGCGGCTGCCTTGGCAACGAGGCTGCCTTGGCAACGGAGGGTGATGCCCATGGCAATTGGTCTCACATATATATATAAATTCCAAGGGAAATATCGTGGAAATAACATGTCAGTCACCTGTAGTGTCTGTTGCTTCTCTGTCTCTGTTTATTTACATATCCGGGAAGTGTTCGCGGATTCACAGTCGGATACACACAACTTTCTCAACCATTCACGACCACACTGCTTATGTCGCAGGTTTTCTCCCTCGCGGGCGCTCACTCGCCCGCGTTCGCATAACTCTAATCGGATTAGTCAAATACCAAGAGGGATTTTATCAAGATTCTCATTTACAAAGTTTCATCCTGGATGATATTTACGTCCTTTGTTTCTCATTCCAGACGAGATTTTTACAAGTTTTTTTTTAATGTTTGTAATTCCTTCAGTTATTGTTAATTATTTTATTTATTTGTTGTTAATAGAATTAATAAAGCATATTATCGTATATTGACATTGAGAGAGTGTGTGGCTAATATTTTGTATATGTGTTATATAGTAATATTATAAGTTTTTCTATATTATTATTAATAATATTACATTTTTGGGCTTTGGTCTTATATAACATTGGTAGACAAGGTACAAGGCTGTAACACACCTGGTGAGAGACACAAGAGAGTAACACACACCTGGTGAGAGGCACAAGACAGTAACACATACCTGGTGAGATACAAGACAGTAACACACACCTGGTGAGACACAAGACAGTAACACACACCTGGTGAGAGACAGTAACACACACCTGGTGAGAGACAGTAACACACACCTGGTGAGAGACACAAGAGAGTAACACACACCTGGTGAGAGACACAAGAGAGTAACACACACCTGGTGAGAGACACAAGAGAGTAACACACACCTGGTGAGAGACACAAGAGAGTAACACACACCTGGTGGGAGAGAGTAACACACACACTTGGTGAGAGACACAAGAGAGTAACACACACCTGGTGAGAGACACAAGAGACTAACACACACCTAGTGAGAGACACAAGAGAGTAACACACACCTGGTGAGAGACACAAGAGAATAACACACACCTGGTGAGAGACACAAGAGAGTAACACACACCTGGTGAGAGACACAAGACAGTAACACACACCTGGTGAGAGGCAGTAACACACACCTGGTGAGAGGCAGTAACACACACCTGGTGAGAGACAGTAACACACACCTGGTGAGAGGCAGTAACACACACCTGGTGAGAGGCAGTAACACACACCTGGTGAGAGGCAGTAACACACACCTGGTGAGAGGCAGTAACACACACCTGGTGAGAGACAGTAACACACACCTGGTGAGAGACAGTAACACACACCTGGTGAGAGACACAAGATATATATATATATATATATATATATATATATATATATATATATATATATATATATATATATATATATAAATTGGGAAATACAAACCTGGATATGCGTATGGAAATGTCAAGACACACAAGCCTGGAAACCCACTTCGGCCAATCATCAGCCAGCTGATTGGCCGTACCCCCTATTAGACTATTTTACAGGAACTTCTTTTCCACAGCTCATAAAACGGAGAAAAGGGTCCTGAAAGATATTGTTGATAGAAACGTCATCCCTACAGACAAAAATCAGAGGATACAACTGACGATTTACTATAAAACCAGAAAAACGGCCAGCCTACTCATGAGAAACTCTCCAGACACAAAGCAGAACGCTTTAAAAGAGACCAACGTCGTCTATGCCTTCAAATGCCCTCTTGGGGACTGTAAGCTCCAAAAACCCAGTATATAGGCAAGACAACAACATCTCTTTCTAGGCGTTTAACGATGCATAAGCAACAGGGCTCCATTAAGGAACATATAATCTCTTCCCACAACCAAACCATCGCCAGAGAAATCCTAGTAAACAACACAGAAATAATCGATATATATATATATATATATATATATATATATATATATATATATATATATATATATATATATATATATATATATATATATATATATATATATATATATATATATATATATATATATGTGTGTGTGTGTGTGGTGTGTGTGTGTGTACTCACCTATTTGTGCTTGCAGGATCGAGCATTGACTCTTGGATCCCGCCTTTCCAGCCATCGGTTGTTTACAGCAATGACTCCTGTCCCATTTCCCAATCATACCTAGTTTTAAAAGTATGAATAGTATTTGCTTCCACAACCTGTTCCCCAAGTGCATTCCATTTTTCTACTACTCTCACGCTAAAAGAAAACTTCCTAACATCTCTGTGACTCATCTGAGTTTCCAGTTTCCACCCATGTCCCCTCGTTCTGTTATTATTACGTGTGAACATTTCATCTATTTCCACTTTGTCAATTCCCCTGAGTATTTTATATGTCCCTATCATATCTCCTCTCTCCCTTCTTTTCTCTAGTGTCGTAAGGTTCAGTTCCTTCAGCCGCTCTTCATATCCCATCCCTCGTAACTCTGGGACAAGCCTCGTCGCAAACCTCTGAACCTTTTCCAGTTTCTTTATGTGTGTGTGTGTGTGTGTGTGTGTGTGTGTGTGTGTGTGTGTGTGTGTGTGTGTGTGTGTGTGTGTGTGTGTGTGTGTGTGTGTGTGTGCACGATAGCATCAAAACTTGAGCATAATAAAGCATAGGGCCGGCAAGACACCATGAAGGACATCCGTACCCAGCAAGATGTTCAACTCACTGTGTTTGAAGGAGGAATATTGGACTTCATATTATTAATATAAAACCGCCAGTCGCAGGTACAAAAGAAGGATCTTTTGAAGGCAACAGCGCGTGAACGGCTCCCGTTGCTCAAAATTGTATTTTTATTTACACGAAATAAAGTAACCAAAACACGATATATATTTTTTTACGCTTCAGAGAATCAGCTGGTCACAATGGGTTTGTGAAAATAGATATAAACACCTTCCTTCTCTGGAATTTGCAATAATAGAAGGATACATTGCCGGCAACCGCACGGGGGGGGGGGGGGGGTGAGGTGAGTTGCCGACGCGGGATTTCCTGCTTACATGTCCTGATGGAGTTGTCAGCGAGGGATTTATGCAAGCCAATAGCAGTGTAGCCATTTACCACCGCGGGATTTGTTGCTAACATTAGCATAAAGGCGGGATTTGTAGATGTCAACATCAGTCATGAGGATGCCAGGGCGGGATATGATATCTGAATCAGCTGTCAATGCCACATGTGTCAAAACGGGCAGGTGTGGAATAGCATCGGGTTCCCCTTGGTGATGGGAAAACAGGAAGTCTCTGGTAAGTTTATTGAAGTCTCTTTGGCCAACGACTAGTCACTTAGCAGGATGCGACCCACAACGGCTGCGAAGCTCACAGGAACCTATTTTACCTGCTAGGTGGATAGAGGTTATATATATAGGTGTGTGTGTCTATATTTGGCTCCCTGCTAGGGGAATCTAACTCGGGACCATGCAATCGAGAGCTACATACTCTAAACCAGTGTGCCGCAGATCACCTGTTACAGCTGATGATAACCGTTATCACTATTTAAAGTAACCAATAAGAAATAGAGGTTGGCAGTGCGACAATATGGCAACCATCACAAAGAAGGGATGCCATTGGTTAACACAACTTCCAAATGTCGCCAGGAACTACAATTGTTTGAAACTTTGAGAGCTCTTTCTCTTTCTCTCTCTCTCTCTCTCTCTCTCTCTCTCTCTCTCTCTCTCTCTCTCTCTCTCTCTCTCTCTCTCTCTCTCTCTCTCTCTCTCTCTCTCTCTCTCTCTCTCTCTCTCTCTCTCTCTCCTACAATATTACTAATAACACAAATAAGAACAAGGGAAGGGGGAACTATCAGGAGAAAGCGCCAAGCCATTACAACTATATAGCACTGAGAAGGGGTCAGAATAAGGATTTTGGGATAAGACGTCGAGAAGGAATGGTGCCCAATCATTTGGACGGACGAGGATTGAACGCCGACCTGCATGAAGCGAGACCGTCGCTCTACCGTCCAGCTCAAGTGGTGAGAGAAATAAGAGCAAGTGCCAGTATTTCTTTATAATTCCTAACATATACACAGAATATAATAGTTCTCCTTTCAGGTTTTTGGCTCTGCTTTCAGTTTTCTCTGACAGGATGTGGCGAGGGAGCTGACTTGAAGTTATATATTTCATGGTTTTACAGCCAAAGTTTGAATAGCAAGAAATTTCTGTACATGTTCCTGAGGATAGTGACTAATGGAGTATATTTTTATAAGAACACGAATATGGGGTTTGAAATTACCCTTTTCAATTACCTTAAGGCGTAGCTGGCGGGCAGTGCCCAAAATATCGCCATGGGCTCAGAATGTGGCCCCCTGGCACGCTAGTCCCGTATATGACCTCTGACGACCCCGACTAGCTTATATGTGTCCGTTCAGGGCTCCAAGATCATTTCCCTTGCAACGATGGGTGAGGCTAGCCATAGACATCTGTCCTCTTAACTACATAGACAGACAAGAGGGCATATTCTCTCTTCTTATATAGATTATTTGACTTAATCTTCTACTTGGTGTCAGTGAATGTCACGTTTCAGGCAATAAGGTCTCTTTCAGGTTTCATTCAGGTCTCTTTCCTCCGTTTTCTGAGCCGTGGGAGGAGTAGCTCCTGTAGAATAGTTTAATAGAAGGGGACCAGCAATATTGTCTTCTTGGGTTGTGTCGTCTGAGGAAACTGCCAACCATGCATTTGTTGGCGGCTTCTTTGTTATCTTGCGTGATATATGCCCTGTTATCTTCCAGGAAAACTGCGTTGTTGCATATTTGCTCTGTTATCTTTCAGGAAAACTGTGTTGCTATGTTTCAGGAAAACTGCGTTGTTATCTTGCATATTTGCTCTGTTATCTTTCAGGATATCTACTTTGTTATACCCCAGAATATATCCTCCCCTTGGTTATACTCCTTAACATATGCATATCCCCTATACACCTCTTGGTTATACCTCATCATACCCCCCATGCCAGCCCTTCTTCCTTTGGTTATATTCCAGCATTCCGTGATAATAGGACCATTGGTAACCCTAAGACTCACATATGGTTATCATGTTATCATGTTGAGTGCAGTTCTCATGATCACTCCCCCCCCCCCCCCCCTCCCTCCCTTATGCCGGATTTATTTATTTATTTATTTATTTATTTATATATATATATATAAATTTATTTTTTTTTTTTTATTTTTTTTTTTTTTTCATAATAGGGAAGGGAGTACCACCTCTGGCTGGAAGAAGGGGGACCCATAGCCTCGGAGGAAACCACACATAACGCATTGGAGGGAATGTAGGTCCCCTCCAATACAGTTTCTGTGTGCTTTTCTCCTACCACCCCCTTCCCTTTTTTTTTTTTTCCTTTATTGTGTATTTAAAGGTTACAAAACATACAAGACAAATGCCTAAAGGTTATGGATCTCTTGAAGCTCCTCCGCTTCTGGACAGGAACCGAGGACGCAGCAAGCATTTCCCCTCTGGATCGCCACACTGAGACACTGAAATAAAAAACTGGAAGCCCTTGGGTCTCTGGTGACGTCAATGAGCTTGGAGCCCAATTCCTTGAGAAATCCCAAGGCACTCTTGCCCCAGGGGCCATGCGTCTCAGACGCTATGGGAACAAAGAGATATATATTATATATATATATATATATATATATATATATATATATATATATATATATATATATATATATATATATATATGTTTCATTGAATATGACCGCATATTCTGTATTTATTATTTTCTAGTTTAGGGCTTCTATCCCTCTAACTATTTTCTTAGCATCAGGGCTTAATTGAAATAGGAGTTCTCCAAAACTCATTTTCGTACTTTTAAGGTGAAGAAAAGAAGTGATTTACTATAGAGTGTATTACACTTATTTGTATAATTTGCACGACGTTTCGAACCTCCATGGTTCATTCTCAAGTGAACAGATCTTACAATACTAGTTGATTTTATACCCGCATTAGGTCAGGTGATAATACAATGAAGGTGAAAACATGGGGGGATACATAAGGGATAAACATAGGGGCTGCAGAAGGCTTATTGGCCCATACGAGGCATCTCCTATCTAAACACAAAGATTAATCCAGTGTAATTGGCCTGTTATGTTGGACATTGTCTTCTGTGTTGGCATCGATATGTTCTTGTCTTGTCCTTACTATAATAAATACAGAATATGCGGTCATATTCAATGAAACATGTTTGAAAGAAAACCTGCTGCCAGTATACACCAAAAATATATATTAGTATATTTTGGTAGCAGTCTTTCCTGTAGACATATATTATTAAATATGACCGAAAAAGTAAGATTAATAATTCTAACACGAATTTTCTCAATCTTTCGTACATTACGCTTCACTGTTGGAGGTAAATCAAAAATCACTTCTCCAAAATTCATTTTTATTTCTAGTCTGACGCGACACGGGCGCGTTTCGTAAAACTTATTACATTTTCAAAGACTTCACAAATACACAACTGATTAGAACGTATCTCTGATTTTATATCTACATTTGAGTGAGGTGGTAAGGGTGATGTGGCATTAACACAAGACAGAACAGGAGGGGATATTAATAGGGTATTAAAAGTATCAACACAAGACAGAACAGAAACAATGGGTATTGAATAGAAGTGTTTGTAGAAAGCCTATTGGTCCATATTTCTTGATGCTTCTATATTGGAGCGGAGTCTTGAGGTGGGTAGAATATAGTTGTGCAATAATTGGCTGTTGATTGCTGGTGTTGACTTCTTGATGTGTAGTGCCTCGCAAACGTCAAGCCGCCTGCTATCGCTGTATCTATCGATGATTTCTGTGTTGTTTACTAGGATTTCTCTGGCGATGGTTTGGTTATGGGAAGAGATTATATGTTCCTTAATGGAGCCCTGTTGCTTATGCATCGTTAAACGCCTAGAAAGAGATGTTGTTGTCTTGCCTATATACTGGGTTTTTTGGAGCTTACAGTCCCCAAGTGGGCATTTGAAGGCATAGACGACATTAGTCTCTTTTAAAGCGTTCTGTTTTGTGTCTGGAGAGTTTCTCATGAGTAGGCTGGCCGTTTTTCTGGTTTTATAGTAAATCGTCAGTTGTATCCTCTGATTTTTGTCTGTAGGGATAACGTTTCTATTAACAATATCTTTCAGGACCCTTTCCTCCGTTTTATGAGCTGTGGAAAAGAAGTTCCTGTAAAATAGTCTAATAGGGGGTATAGGTGTTGTGTTAGTTGTCTCTTCAGAGGTTGCATGGCTTTTCACTTTCCTTCTTATGATGTCTTCGATGAAACCATTGGAGAAGCCGTTATTGACTAGGACCTGCCTTACCCTACAGAGTTCTTCGTCGACTTGCTTCCATTCTGAGCTGTGGCTGAGAGCACGGTCAACGTATGCGTTAACAACACTCCTCTTGTACCTGTCAGGGCAGTCGCTGTTGGCATTTAGGCACATTCCTATGTTTGTTTCCTTAGTGTAGACTGCAGTGTGGAAACCTCCGCCCTTTTCCATGACTGTTACATCTAGAAAAGGAAACTACTCCAAGCTTGTACTAAAGAGGCACCCTTCTTGAGCCCGGATGGGCACATGTATAAGCAAGTAGATGGGGTCGCCATGGGTTCTCCCCTAGGTGTCCTGTTTGCAAACTTCTACATGGGTACCATCGAGCAAAAAGTCTTAGTCGACATGAACTTGAAACCGGCCATATACTGCAGGTATGTTGACGACATTTTTACACAGGTACCCGATGTCAGACATCTGCAGAAGCTGAAGGAGGCATTTGAGCAGAGTTCCGTGCTGCGTTTCACTTACGAGACGAAAAAGGATGGGAAGCTGCCTTTTCTAGATGTAACAGTCATGGAAAAGGGCGGAGGTTTCCACACTGCAGTCTACACTAAGGAAACAAACATAGGAATGTGCCTAAATGCCAACAGCGACTGCCCTGACAGGTACAAGAGGAGTGTTGTTAACGCATACGTCGACCGTGCTCTCAGCCACAGCTCAGAATGGAAGCAAGTCGACGAAGAACTCTGTAGGGTAAGGCAGGTCCTAGTCAATAACGGCTTCTCCAATGGTTTCATCGAAGACATCATAAGAAGGAAAGTGAAAAGCCATGCAACCTCTGAAGAGACAACTAACACAACACCTATACCCCCTATTAGACTATTTTACAGGAACTTCTTTTCCACAGCTCATAAAACGGAGGAAAGGGTCCTGAAAGATATTGTTAATAGAAACGTTATCCCTACAGACAAAAATCAGAGGATACAACTGACGATTTACTATAAAACCAGAAAAACGGCCAGCCTACTCATGAGAAACTCTCCAGACACAAAACAGAACGCTTTAAAAGAGACTAATGTCGTCTATGCCTTCAAATGCCCACTTGGGGACTGTAAGCTCCAAAAAACCCAGTATATAGGCAAGACAACAACATCTCTTTCTAGGCGTTTAACGATGCATAAGCAACAGGGCTCCATTAAGGAACATATAATCTCTTCCCATAACCAAACCATCGCCAGAGAAATCCTAGTAAACAACACAGAAATCATCGATAGATACAGCGATAGCAGGCGGCTTGACGTTTGCGAGGCACTACACATCAAGAAGTCAACACCAGCAATCAACAGCCAATTATTGCACAACTATATTCTACCCACCTCAAGACTCCGCTCCAATATAGAAGCATCAAGAAATATGGACCAATAGGCTTTCTACAAACACTTCTATTCAATACCCATTGTTTCTGTTCTGTCTTGTGTTGATACTTTTAATACCCTATTAATATCCCCTCCTGTTCTGTCTTGTGTTAATGCCACATCACCCTTACCACCTCACTCAAATGTAGATATAAAATCAGAGATACGTTCTAATCAGTTGTGTATTTGTGAAGTCTTTGAAAATGTAATAAGTTTTACGAAACGCGCCCGTGTCGCGTCAGACTAGAAATAAAAATGAATTTTGGAGAAGTGATTTTTGATTTACCTCCAACAGTGAAGCGTAATGTACGAAAGATTGAGAAAATTCGTGTTAGAATTATTAATCTTACTTTTTCGGTGATATATATATATATATATATATATATATATATATATGTATATATATATATATATATATATATATATATATATATATATATATATATATATATATATATATATATATATATATACATTGGGATTGTGAGGATACATTGGGATTGTGAGGATACATAGCATAGTAATTACATTCTTGTAAAGCCACTAGTACGCGCAGCGTTTCGGGCAGGACAATAATAGTGGTTAATACGTCAGGATAGTGGTTAATACGCTCCATCTATCCTCTATATCTCTTATCTACAGCCATCTCCATCCACCACCATCCAACGTCATCTCCCATCCATCCAACACCATCCCTCAACCACCCACCACCTATCCCAAAGTACCCACCAAATATCCCAAGTTACCCCACCACCTATCCCAACACTCTCCCCCCCCCCCACCATCTATCCTCAATTCCCCCCCCCCTCACCTATCCCAAAGACGCACTTGAGAATGCACTTAGACTAGCGAGGGGCATCCTGCCCCTTGGGCTGTGATTAACGACGGGACTTAACAGTGGTCATAATTCTCCCAAGACTGGGGAACAAGTTGTAATGTCAGAAATATTTCTTGAAAGAGGCAAGATGGGGGGGGGGGAAGAGGGGGCACTCAAGGAGAAAGTGGATGATATTCTTACTGTTATTTCCCTCTATTCCTTCTCCCTGCTCTTCCTCTCTCTCTCTCTCTCTCTCTCTCTCTCTCTCTCTCTCTCTCTCTCTCTCTCTCTCTCTCTCTCTCTCTCTCTCTCTCTCTCTCTCTCTCTCTCTCTCTCTCTCTCTCTCTCTCTCTTGTATTCAGTTTTAAATTGATCTACACATTGGGCTGGTGTTTCAGAGTTCAGTGCTGTTTTCCTGGAGATGCTGGTAAAGTTGTAATATATATGTTTTCCCGGGTCAATGACCCCAAGTAATGAAAATATATTGATTCAATTCCTTTTCCAGGTCTGTTGGAAAGGGTATTGGAATTTATTCTTTTATTTTACCTCACTGAATTTGTGATCCCAATATATATATATATATATATATATATATATATATATATATATATATATATATATATATATATATATATATATATATATATATATTTATATATATATGTTTTACTTGAGTTAGAGATTGATTAATTCCGCCTTGTTGGTGATCAGGTCAAGAGTGTTATTATCCCTCTCTTGTTGGTCTCCACTGACTTGTTACAAGGTATTATCATAGCTCTCTGAGGCCTAGGACACTAGCTGATATTTGACCTGGTTGATGGGGTTCTGGGAGTTCTTCTACTCCCCCAAGCCCGCTCCGAGGCCAGGCTTGACTAAACTGTCAAGCTGTTGATAAATGTGGTTATGTACCATTGTTCAACTTAAAATTTGAAGGCTAAAATCCCCCAGGATTATGATATGAGGTGCCTGTTTTTTTAGGCAGTTTTAAATAATGCTTCTCAGTCCAGCGAGTATTTGGTGGGTTACACGTAGGTTTCGAACTTGAATGCCTCAGTGCTCCTCCTCTTCTAAACACATTTCTCGGCTGTGAATCACTACAACCACGTTCTCACCTGTGGACCCCCACAACCACGTTCTCACCTGTGGACCCCCACAACCACGTTCTCACCTGAGGACCCCCACAACCACGTTTTCGCCTGAGGACCCCCACAACCACGTTCTCACCTGTGGACCCCCACAACCACGTTCTCACCTGTGGACCCCCACAACCACGTTCTCACCTGTGGACCCCCACAACCACGTTCTCACCTGAGGACCCCCACAACCACGTTCTCACCTGTGGACCCCCACAACCACGTTCTCACCTGAGGACCCCCACAACCACGTTCTCACCTGAGGACCCCCACAACCACGTTCTCACCTATGGACCCCCACAACCACGTTCTCACCTGAGGACCCCCACAACCACGTTCTCACCTGTGGACCCCCACAACCACGTTCTCACCTGAGGACCCCCACAACCACGTTCTCACCTGAGGACCCCCACAACCACGTTCTCACCTGAGGACCCCCACAACCACGTTCTCACCTGAGGACCCCCACAACCACGTTCTCACCTGAGGACCCCCACAACCACGTTCTCACCTGAGGACCCCCACAACCACGTTCTCACCTGAGGACCCCCACAACCACGTTCTCACCTGTGGACCCCCACAACCACGTTCTCACCTGAGGACCCCCACAACCACGTTCTCACCTATGGACCCCCACAACCACGTTCTCACCTGAGGACCCCCACAACCACGTTCTCACCTATGGACCCCCACAACCACGTTCTCACCTATGGACCCCCACAACCACGTTCTCACCTGAGGGACCCCCACAACCACGTTCTCACCTGAGGACCCCCACAACCACGTTCTCACCTGTGGACCCCCACAACCACGTTCTCACCTGAGGACCCCCACAACCACGTTCTCACCTGTGGACCCCCACAACCACGTTCTCACCTGTGGACCCCCACAACCACGTTCTCACCTGAGGGACCAAAATTTTTGTATTCGATATTGATTTCAAATTTATCCACCATATCATTTGGGAATTTGAATAATTAAGTACAGTGTATCTGTGTATCAATATATCTCTGAATCAGTGTATCTCTGCGTCATTGCATCTCTGTAACATTGTATTTATGTATTTCTTTATCAGAGTTTCTTTGTATCTTCACATATCTGTATTTCTGTAGTAGTGAATCTCTGCATCAATGTATTTCTATCAGTGTGTCTGTATCTCTGTATCTTTATAACGGACACAATGTGTCGCTCAAAGGGTTGAATACAGAACGCAGCTTTCTCTGTGTCTCTATTCGCCCGTGTCAAGGATTGACATAGTAGAGATGAATACAGTAATGGGAGAGAGAAGGAAATGGGATAAATAGGAACGAAACATACAGAGAGAGAGAGAAGAAGAAAAATAGAGATGGAGTGGAAATAAAAAAGAGATCCGAGGAAGATAAAAAAAATAAGAAAAAGGGATAGTTATGGAAGAAGAAAAAGAAGTACTAAATTAGTATGAGATGTAAAGTAGAGGAAGATATACGCGTATGTTTACATCAATGGTGGCAGCGGGGGGATTGATGGTTTGTGGCTGGTGTTGACGTCAATGGTGGCAGCGGGGGGATTGAGGGTTTCTGGCTGGTGTTTATGTCAATGGTGGCAGCAAGGGGGTTGATGGTTCATTGTTGGTGATTACGTCAATGGTGGCAGCGGGGGGATTGAGGGTTCATGGCTGGTGTTTACTCTGTAACCTAACAATCTGTCCAGAGCGCCAGGGGGACGAGACCAGCGTCTAAAGAAAGGTCAAAGTGGTTATAGAACAAAGGAGAAGTCGATGGAAAGTAAAGGAGATGAAAGTATTGAGAGGAGCTCAACCGACCTAACTACAATTGCCCACAATAAGAGAGGGTCACAGAGAGACACAATTGGTATCCACCTGGAGCTTTCAACCTCTCCTGGTGTATCACTAGAGTCTGGAGGCTTTAGGTGATCCCGTGCCAGTCATTTCATTCACTTGCACCATCGGAGCCTCGTACTCACAACCAGCGGAACGGAAGACTGGAGCTCTACCGGCGTGTGTGGTTCAGTGAGAGGGAGAGCTGGTAACTGGGGCTTCATGGTGTTGGTGGCCCTCACCATCACTACCTGAGCCTTGGCATGATTATATAAGAACATGTATCTACCCATTACAGACAAAGTACAATAAACATATTTTTTGTTAATTTTGAAGACAATCAGTACTTACTGTTTTGTTTTTTCTATCTTTATGGTAAGATAATAAATTTAGAAAAATTGTTTAGACCTTTTGAAAAGTCCAGCTGATGCCAGAATCACGAGAAGGTACACAAGGTTAAATTACTTGGTGTTGACTCCACCTCGCACGCGTCTAGCAAATATCCCATAGCAACCACACTGGAAAATTGCGTGAGGCTAGCCTTAGGCATCTGGCCTCCAACCTCGAAGAGTTAAACAGACATATTCTCTCTCATACAGACATTATCCTGATACATTGCAATATACCAGAGCGTCGCTTAGATCATATCTGGTTCTCACTTGATGTTAGTTTATGGCACAAACCGGAATGATCTTCAGTGTAATTACAATACGTGCTTCGAGTTTACCGAAGTTTCCTGGGGGGGGGGGGGCTGGTCTCACGCTGGTCTCACGCTGGTCTCACGCTGGTCTCGCGCTGGTCTCACGCTGGTCTCACGCTGGTCTCACGGGTGGGTACACGCAGATCATTAAGGGGTAATATGCAGTACTCTAAGGCGGGCTTTTGAATGCCTCGACGCTGGTTACATCAGGTAGACGATAACACATTCAGGGCATTGTGGTGGTGGAGGAGGTTTGAACACGCTGCCACCAAACACATTCACCACTTTGATAAGGATATTGTGTGTGTGTAATTACCTAAGTGTAGTTACAGGATGAGAGCTACGCTCGTGGTGTCCCGTCTTCCCAGTACTCTTTGTCATATAACGCTTTGAAACTACTGACGGTTTTGGCCTCTACCACCTTCTCACCTAACTTGTTCCAACCGTCTACCACGCTGTTTGCATCCATGTATTTATCTATGTTTTTATCTAAGTATTTACGTATGTAGGTTAGCTTAGCATTTTAAAAGAACCGAATCACCTTCTGTGGTTGAGTGTTCAATAAACCCCTGAACTATATGT
>NC_091162.1:19876670-19896670 GCF_040958095.1 Procambarus clarkii
ATTTCCGAACTTCCTTGGAATGTGTTCACGGCTTTTGTGTCGGCTAAATGGGGTGCGTATTGGACTGGAGGAGTGGTGGGACGGCTGGGACGGGACTGGAGGAGTGGTGGGACGGCTGGGACGGGACTGGAGGAGTGGTGGGACGGGTGGGACGGGACGGGAGGACAGGTGGGACGGCTGAGACGGGTGAGGGATAGGTGAGGCTGGTGGGAAGATAAATGGGAGGGGATGGAGATACGAAGGAGAGAAGAGGTATAAGAACATGAAAACATAAGAATGAAGGTTTGCGGGCTATTCATGCCCGTGCTACCACTTAGGTGACTTAATCTTTATCAATCAATCAATCAATCAAAATGAAGATCACTGCAGAAGACCTATTGGCCCCATGCGAGGCAGCTTCTATTTATATCCACCCAATCTCATTCATATATATATATATATGTCTAACCTACGCTTGAAACCATCAAGGGATCCTACTTCCATTATATTACGCGGTAATCGGTTCCACAAATCAACAACCCTGTTACCGAACCAGTATTTACCCAGGTCTTTCCTAAATCTAAACTTATCTAATTTACACCCGATGGCTTAGCGCACCGTGCCATGTTGATACTTTCAATACCCCAATCAATACCCCCCCTTGTTATGTCCATGCATCCACTTGTACACTTCTATCATGTCACCCTCCCCCCACCCTCCTAGAGAATGCAATTCGGCATTTCAACTGCACAATACAAATGTGGCTCAACCAGAGCCTGACACAGATGAATAACAACATCACAGCGACGTCCTATTACCGACAAGCAAATCCCAGTGTTCCCTTTGCCTTATTTACGAACATCGACATTTTTGGTCCCAAATTCCTATATATCTCTCACAAGTCCCAGATCTCCCCCACTCCCAATCCCACTTCGTAACCTCAACACGATACAGTTCGCATCCCACAACTCTACCATCACTACCCTGCTCCAAAATCCTTACATTTGTCAGCATCAAACTACATCTGTCAATCTTTTGACCATTTCAAACCCCTATTTAAGAACTAAAATCCTATTTAAGAATTTTAAAATTCTATTTAAGAACTATTTGGATAGAATTAAACGAAAGAGCTAATAATCTTATAATAGGAGTTATATATAGGCCACCAAACTTAAACAGGATGAAAGCAAAGCATCTATGGGATGAAATATCTAGAGCATCTAGGTCTAGCAGTATTTGTGTCATGGGTGACTTTAATTTCAGTGGAATAAATTGGTCTAACAGAACAGGGAATAATGAAGCAGAAGATTTTTTAGAATTAATTGACGATTGTTTACTTAGTCAACACATTAGGGAACCAACGCGGGAAAATAATACTTTAGATTTAGTGTTAACTAACAGGGAAACACAAATTAATGACATCGAAATAGGGAGTGAGCTAGGGAACAGTGATCACAAAGAAATCAGATTTAGCATAGAATGGAATAGACCTGTAGGAGAAAATTCTGTTAAAGTGCCAGATTTTCGAAAAGCTGATTTCAATAGCCTAAGAATTTTTTGGGGTCAAATAGATTGCAGCCAAATTAGCTTGTAACAAGTTTGAAGTTGAATTAGATCTAGGTATCCCCATCTCTGCTGTCAAAACTGTATTGGTCCAAACACTCAGATCTGATAGGAAAGAACTTACTGACTCCCAACGACCTGAAAGTACTAGTATAAAAAGCTATGATTTGTTCAGACCTGAAACCTACATCGATGGGCAGCACAAAACGTCCACTAGACTGTGCGACACAGTGGTTGCAAGGATCAGGTTGGGTTACCGTTACCTGTGGCAGGTGGCTGCAGGTGACGGGTCTCCCAATCCTGAGCACTCCAGTTGCAAACTCTGTGAGCAGGAACTGCGGCATGATCTCCCGCACTACATCACTGAATGCCCAGTTATTAGACCTTTCAGACCAGTTGGCATGAGGTACCTGGAGCTTTGCAATTACTTTATTCACTCTCGTATTCTTGAAGATATCCTCACAGTGTACCCAAAACTTGCCAGTGCAGGCTATTAAACACATGGCTCTGTATGACTAACCATCCTGCGAGATGGGGACTTGTATTACCACTGCTACCTTATTCAATCTTGTGTTGTTGATATCCTCAAAATGCATCCGGAGTCTGCCAGTGCAGACTGCTTATCACATGCCTCTGTATGACTAAGCATCCTGTGTGATGGGGATTTTTTAGCATCACCTAGTTAGCTTTTTTGACACACTGTACTCCACTTCATATAGTCTAGGGTAGCTGCTCTAATGCAGATGTACCTCATTTATTAATAAGAAAAAAGGAAACTCTTGGGTATGTGGTGTGGGCCGGTCTTGGAACGAAACATGAACCCAGCGATAGATGACGTAAAAGGGGATTTCGATGTGGATTCAAAATATAACTTATTTAAGACTATTCTAAGCAAAGCACAGGAACGTAGTATACCATATAAATTGAATAGATCGAATACTAATGACCCAAAGTGGATAACAAAGGATTTGAAGAACCTTATAGGTAAAAAGAGAGCTTGGTACAAAAGGATTAAGAATGGGGAAGTCAGTTTAGAACAGGAATTCGCACAACTGGTTAGAAATGTTAAAAATGAGATAAGGAAAGCAAAAAGAAACTATCAAGTTCGCATAGCAGAGCAAGCAAAGACTAATCCTAAAGGATTTTTTTCAGTTATATGGAACAAAGACTAGGGAAAGGATAGGTCCATTAAAAACTGAGACAGGTCAAATAACGGATAGTGACGGGGAGATGAGTAGTATTTTTAATAAATATTTTATATCTGTATTTACTAAAGAAGAACTTAACAATATGCCTTCAGCCGAACAAGTCTATGTGGGTGGGGATGAGGACAGGTTGACTAGTTTAGCAGTTACCAGGGAGGATGTAATTAAACAAATAGTAAAACTCAAACCAAACAAATCCCCAGAGCCGGATGAAGTGTTTGCCAGGGTGCTTAAAGAATGCAAAGAGGAGCTTTCCGAGCCACTGTGTACCATATTTAATAAATCAATAGAGTCAGGCAGAGAGCCAGAGTCATGGAAGGTAGCTAATGTGGTACCAGTTTTTAAGAAAGGAGATAGATCACTTGCGTCAAACTATCGGCCAATCAGCCTAACGTCTATTGTGGGAAAGTTACTTGAATCGATAACTGCAAATACAATTCGTCTCCATCTTGAAAAACATAAATTAATAAATGAGTCGCAACATGGTTTCACAAATTGCCATTCATGTTTAACAAATCTGTTATCTTTTTATTCCAGCATAGTTGAGGCAGTTGATAGTGGTAAGGATTGTGATGTTGTGTACCTTGACTTTAGCAAAGCTTTTGATAGAGTGCCACATGAAAGACTGATTAAAAAAATAGAAGCTCATGGTATTCGGGGCGCTATATTAAGTTGGATTAGGGCATGGCTATTCCAAAGGAAACAGAGAGTTAGTATAAATGGGGTTAAGTCAGAGTGGGATAATGTTGTTAGTGGAGTGCCTCAAGGCTCGGTCCTGGGACCTCTGTTGTTTATAATATATATAAATGATTTAGATTCAGGTTTGAGTAGCAACATTTGCAAATTTGCCGATGATACAAAAATCGGCAGGGAAATTAACACGGAAGAAGACTCACTATTACTTCAAGTTGATTTAAATAGGGTTTTGAAATGGTCAAAAGATTGGTAGACGCAGTTTAATGCTGATAAATGTAAAGTTTTGAGGCTAGGTAATGATGATAGAGTTACAAGATATGAGCTAGATGGTGTTGAGATTGCAAAAGGGATCTGGGAGTTATGATTAGTAAGAATTTAAAACCAAAGGATGAATGCATGAATGTTCGTAATAAGGCAAATAGCCGCTCCTCTAACTCTTGTTTTTTTTTTCTTCCCTTTCCTAATTCCATACCTGAGAGGTGAGAGATGAGAGGTTCTTAAATAGGGGTTTGAGTATTTAAATAGGCTTTTGTTAAGAACATAAGAACAAAGGTAACTGCAGAAGGCCTATTGGCCCATACGAGGCAGCTACTATTTATAACCACCCAATCCCACTCATATACATGTCCAACCCGCGCTTGAAACAATCGAGGAACTCCACTTCCACCACGTTACGCGGTAATTGGTTCCACAAATCAACAACCCTGTTACCGAACCAGTATTTACCCAAGTCTTTCCTAAATCTAAATTTATCCAATTTATACCCATTGTTTCGTGTTCTGTCTTATGTTGATATTTTTAATACTCCATTAATATCCCCTATGTTATGTCCATTCATCCACTTGTAAACCTCTATCATGTCGCCCCTAACTCTTCGCCTTTGCAGTGAATGCAATTTAAGCTTTGTTAATCTTTTTTCATATGAAAGATTTCTAATTTGGGGAATTAACTTAGTCATCCTACGCTGGACACGTTCAAGTGAATTTATATCCATTCTATAGTACGGCGACCAAAACTGAACTGCATAATCTAAATGGGGCCTAACCAGAGCAAGATATAGCTGAAGAACCACACCAGGTGTCTTGTTACTAACGCTTCGATTAATAAATCCCAGTGTCCTATCTGCCCCACCACGAACATTCATGCATTGATCCCTTGGTCTCAAATTCTCACCAATCACAACTCCCAGATCCCCCTTCGCAATCTCAACACCATCCAGCTCGTATCTTGTAACTCTATCATCACTACCCAGCCTCAGAACTCTACATTTATCAGCACCAAACTGCACCTGCCAATCTTTTGACCATTTCAAAACCCTATTTAGATCAACTTGAAGTGATAATTAGTCCTCCCCCGTGTTAATCTCCCTACCGTTGTGCTACGGTACTGGTTAGTAGTGTTAGTAAATTAGATTTCTTAGCAGAATAAATTTATATTATTACACTAGAGGTCTAGTATTTGGGTGTTGGAAATTTCCAACAAGGGTTCTGTAGAAGACCTGTAGAGGACGTTGTACCGGGTGCACATTTATTTGAACAATATACATACATATCTCGTACATAGAGCAATAAAGGACGTCAATGTTTGGGTAAGTACACCTCGAAGCGAACTTGCAGGCATATACATAAGAACGGCGGTAACAATAAGGAATAGGAGAGAAGGAAGAAGAAAGGAATAATAGAGAGAGATGAGAGGTAAGGAGAGAGAGAGAGAGAGAGAGAGAGAGAGAGAGAGAGAGAGAGAGAGAGAGAGAGAGAGAGAGAGAGAGAGAGAGAGAGAGAGAGAGAGAGAGAGAGAGAGAGAGAGAGAGAGAGAGAGAGAGAGAGAGAGAGAGAGAGAGAGAGAGAGAGAGAGAGAGAGAGAGAGAGAGAGAGAGAGAGAGAGAGAGAGAGAGAGAGAGAGAGGTGTAGTGTAGTGGTGTGATAGTGTAGTGGTGTCACAGTGCCATGTGCATGCGCATCCCTCCCACCACCATCAACAACAGCTCGGTGTATCACAAAAGAGTGAGTATAATTTCAGTAATATTCTTACCACACCAAGTGACCCCTATTATACCTGTCCAAACATTCCCAGTGAGCAGAATGAAACAAAAAATAGAACATTCACCTGCATTTCAGCCAATTCTCAGTGCTAGAGAGTGAGTAATTGGGTAAATAATTAATAGGTTGTAATGGATAGTGTTTAGATTAAAGTTGTGACCATTGTGGTTGTTAATGTGTGTGTGTTGTTGTGGTGAATGTGGCTGTGGTTTGAGCCTGGAATTAGCTTTGTGAGGCAGTGGGTCTCTGATTGATTCATTTATGCAGGTGGTTAGTGGAAATTAGAATGATGTGTACAGTGATCTAATTCAGTGTTAAGTGGATGACGAGGTATAGAAGGAGAGTAGCTTTTTAATATTATGACTGGTAATGGGAGGAGGTGAAGGTAGTCTGTCTGTCTGTCTGTCTGTCTGTCTGTCTGTCTGTCTGTCTGTCTGTCTGTCTGTCTGTCTGTCTGTCTGTCTGTCTGTCTGTCTGTCTGTCTGTCTGTCTGTCTGTCTGTCTGTCTCTCTGTCTCTCTCTCTCTCTCTCTCTCTCTCTCTCTCTCTCTCTCTCTCTCTCTCTCTCTCTCTCTCTCTCTCTCTCTCTCTCTCTCTCTCTCTCTCTCTCTCTCTCTCTCTCTCTCTCTCTCTCTCTCTCTCTCTCTCTCTCTCTCTCTCTCTCTCTCTCTCTCTCTCTCTCTCTCTCTCTCTCTCTCTCTCTCTCTCTCTCCATGTTCCTCTTTGCGTCATTAGCAGCTCTCCGTTCATTACCTATTTTCCCAAAAAATAAGACAGAATTTGCATTTGTTATATAATTTTTCCTGCCGAAATGGAATGGATGAGAAGCTGGAGAGAAGGACAAGGAAAGAGAGAAGAGAGAGAGAGAGCAAGAAAAAAAGAAGAAGAAACATTTCATTAATCAAGCAAGAGAGAGAGAGAGCGTTAGGTAGACTGCATCTTTCTCGACTGTCAGAAGGTATGAGATACAGTTCCACTTGACACATCTTCGTTAACTTCAGAAATTGGTTGACTTACCTGGAGTTCTTCTATAGAGGGTGAAAGAGTACCTCTCTGGGAGGAAACAAAAAGCCACAGTGAAAGAGTGGAGAGAGAGAGAGAGAGAGAGAGAGAGAGAGAGAGAGAGAGAGAGAGAGTATGTCTATGTATGTCTATACAGCACTTGGGAGGGATATCAAGACAATGAACTGGGATGTAAGGACAAGGACTTGGGATATGAGGACGGGAAGAAGAAACGGTGCCCAACCTCTTGAACCATCGGGGATCGAGTATCGACCAAGCAAGACACGAGACGTCTGCTCTAAACACCAGTCCAGGTGCTCGGGTCGGAGACAAATAAGAAAAATTAGAAAGAAAAACAAAACAATATTTATAGCATAAAGATTATAATAGAGATGAGACGTAATGAAAGAAAACGGGATAAGAATATAGTGTTGAGGGGGACCCTTATCTTATGGGAAGGCTTCGTCTGGGATATCCCTGGGACTCTGGTAATCCCCTTCCCTCACTATAGTGTTTGGGTCGTATATGAGAGTGTTTGCTTCGTTTGTGAGGCCCTTAGGTGAGGGCTGGGGTGCAAGAGGCCCTTCTTGCTGTATAGCCAATTTGCCGGATGCTCGTCAATGGAGCAGCCAAAGCTTTTTGTTAATGTAAACAAACGCTTTACACACCATTGATGCCGTTCGAACACTTCTCGATCACGGCTTTCCTGACGACTTCTGTTCGAATCGCAATGCTGTCAAGGCGTCACTCACGTACTTCTAATACAAATAATCGCCAACTGAACCTAAAAACACGTAACCTAATCTAACCTAACCTAACCTAGCCTAATCTAACCTAACCTAGCCTAACCTAACCTAACCTAACCTAACCTAACCTAAACCTAACCTAGCCTAATCTAACCTAACCTAGCCTAACCTAACCTAACCTAACCTAACCTAACCTAACCTAACCTAAACCTAACCTAACCTAATCTAACCTAACCTAACCTAACCTAACCTAACCTAACCTAACCTAACCTAACCTAGCCTAACCTAACCTAACCTAACCTAACCTAACCTAACCTAAACCTAACCTAACCTAATCTAACCTAACATAACCTAACCTAACCTAACCTAACCTAACCTAACCTAACCTAACCTAACCTAGCCTAGCCTAACCTAACCTAACCTAACCTAACCTAATCTAACCTAACCTAACCTAACCTAACCTAACCTAACCTATCCTAACCTAACCTAGCCTAACCTAACCTAACCTAACCTAACCTAAACCTAACCTAACCTAACCTAACCTAACCTAACCTAACCTAGCCTAACCTAACCTAACCTAATCTAACCTAACCTAACCTAACCTAACCTAACCAAACATAACCTAACCTAACCTAACCTAACCTAACCTAACCTAACCTAACCTAACCTAACCTAATCTAACCTACGTCTAAATGTGCACAATATGCTAATATATAATAATTATTAATTTGTATTTGAGAAAACATCAATAGTGATGACTGCGTGTTTGGGGGTCGGCCGCTGGATGGATGGGCCGAGCCTGGGGCCGGGTTGCCCACATACCACAACATACAAATAATTGCAAACAGAATCGAAAAAAAAAATCCTAACCCAATCTCCGTTTATTTTTCACAATTTACATATAAAAATGTACATTTATATTTAAGAAATTTGCCAATTTTTAATACACACTACGATAAGACTGGTGACTTGTGACTTGTTCCACCAGCGTGAAGTCAGAGGCTGGTGGAACACCCTACACGACCACTGGAAGCTCTTCCAGAACAACTGGAACCATTTAGAACGCACTTCAAGCCCGCTAGAACGCATACCAGGGCAGTTTGAACGCACTTCAAGCCCGCTAGAACGCATACCAGGGCAGTTTGAACGCACTTCAAGACCGCTAGAACGCATACCAGGGCAGTTTGAACGCACTTCAAGACCGCTAGAACGCATACCAGGGCAGTTTGAACGCACTTCAAGACCGCTTAGAACGCATACCAGGGCAGTTTGAACGCACTTCAAGACCGCTTGAACGCACACCAGGAGAGTTTGAACGTACTTCAAGACCGCTTGAACGCACACCAGGGCAGTTTGAACGCACTTCAAGTCCGCTTGAACGCACACCAGGGCAGTTTGAACGCACTTCAAGACCGCTAGAACGCACACAGGACAGTTTGAACGCACTTCAAGACCGCTTGAACGCACACCAGGAGAGTTTGAACGTACTTCAAGACCACTAGAACGCACACCAGGGCAGTTTGAACGCACTTTAAGACCGATAGAACCCACACCAGGGCAGTTTGAACGCACTTCAAGACCGCTAGAACGCACACCAGGGCAGTTTGAACGCACTTTAAGACCGATAGAACCCACACCAGGGCAGTTTGAACGCACTTTAAGACCGCTAGAACCCACACCAGGGCAGTTTGAACGTACTTTAAGACCGCTAGAACCCACACCAGGACAGGTGGAACGCACTTCAAGACCGCTAGAACCCACACCAAGACAATTTGAACGCACTTTAAGACCACTTGAACGCACACCAGGACAGTTTTGAACGCACTTCAAGACCGCCAGAACGCACATAGGACATTTTTGAACCCACTGTATAACGTGAATCCATGTACTGAGGGACAGAGAAATTCTTAAAAGCAACTCCAGTCGAAGCGTTTAGGTAGGTAGACGGGAGACCAGGAGCTGAATCTCTATCCGCCACATAAAGGTAATTCCACGGAAACATGTTTTGTGTGTTCCACAGTGGAAACTGGTTTACCAGGACACTATCGTATCTCTTTTTGCTAACCTAATAAAAGGACCTTTTAACAGTGTGAAGGAATTGGCTGAGTTTCCTGTGTGACCTGAACGACCAACAAACTACCTTACATACTAACTAACAGGTCGTAACTAACCCCACAAACTACCACATACTAACTAACAGGTCGTAACTAACCCCACAAACTACCACACACTAACTAACAGGACATAACTAACCCCACAAACTACCACACACTAACTAACAGGTCGTAACTAACCCCACAAACTACCACACACTAACTAACAGGTCGTAACTAACCCCACAAACTACCTCACATACTAACTAACAGGTCGTAACTAACCCCACAAACTACCTCACATACTAACTAACAGGTCGTAACTAACCCCACAAACTACCACACACACTAACAGGACATAACTAACCCCACAAACTACCACACACTAACTAACAGGTCGTAACTAACCCCACAAACTACCACACACTAACTAACAGGACATAACTAACCCCACAAACTACCACACACTAACTAACAGGACATAACTAACCCCACAAACTACCACACACTAACTAACAGGACATAACTAACCCCACAAACTACCACACACTAACTAACAGGTCGTAACTAACCCCACAAACTACCACACACTAACTAACAGGTCGTAACTAACCCCACAAACTACCACACACTAACTAACAGGTCGTAACTAACCCCACAAACTACCACACACACTAACAGGACATAACTAACCCCACAAACTACCACACACTAACTAACAGGTCGTAACTAACTCCACAAACTACCACACACACCAGCCAACCAACGGGTCGTAACTAACCCCTCCCCCCCCCCCCCCTCCCAAGCCACATAACTAACAACATAAGGTTATATTCCCAAAGGTTCTGAGGTCAAGGAAATCGAATTACTAATTATCATTCTCATCCAAACAACTCATCAGGACGCTGCTCATCCTCTCTCTCTCTCTCTCTCTCTCTCTCTCTCTCTCTCTCTCTCTCTCTCTCTCTCTCTCTCTCTCTCTCTCTCTCTCTCTCTCTCTCTCTCTCTCTCTCTCTCTCTCTCTCTCTCTAAAGTTTTCCAATTACCATTTTGTTGTTTGTCGTTTTCAGTGGGAGAAATATATATATCCACTCTCGTATTGGTAATAATCTATATTTTGGTCCCTTCAGTGATGATGTTTGATAAAGAGGAAATGACCAATAGAATCCAGACATTAAAAAAATACATATCTATTTATGCCCTATTTTTTGAGAGGGAGGAGGAGAAGGAGGAGAAAGAGGAGAAGGAGACAGAGCAGGAGGACGATAAATAGGAGGAGAATATAGCAATAGAGGACAACAACCTCTGCATTCATACGTGATGAGGGCAAAAATGTTTAATAACCTCAATTCAGAAACCCAAGGAATGTATGTACGACAGTGATGTTCCCGGGTGCTGGCAGCGTGCCAGACGTGTGAACAAACATTGAACGTGTAATCTAGTATTTGCTGGGCGTCTTAGCTGAGGGGGCGACGTTGGTTTTAAATTATTTCATCAAAAGAAACAAATTTTATGCCATTTTTTTTGCTGAGGGGAAAGAGCAGAGACGCAGAGACGCAGTGATACTTTAAATCAAGGGAAAACTCCCAGACACAGAGAGAGAGAGAGAGAGAGAGAGAGAGAGAGAGAGAGAGAGAGAGAGAGAGAGAGAGAGAGAGAGAGAGAGACTCACAGACACAGAGAGAGACTCACAGACACAGAGAGAGACTCACAGACACAGAGAGGGACTCACAGACTCAGAGAGAGACTCCCAGACACAGAGAGAGACCCCCAGACACAGAGAGAGACCCCAGACACAGAGAGGGACTCACAGACTCAGAGAGAGACTCCCAGACACAGAGAGAAACCCCCAGACACAGAGAGAGACCCCAGACACAGAGAGGGACTCGCAGACACAGAGAGAGAGACTCCCAGATGACACTGAAAGAGACTCCCAACTCCTCACAGTGTTCAAGAGAGAACTTATCAAACACCTCCAAAGGACACCTGATCAACCAGGCTGTGATTCATACGTCAGGCTGCGAGCAGTCGCGTCCAACAGCCTGGTTGACCAGTCCAACAACGAGGAGGCCTGGTCGAGGACCGGGCCGCGGGGACGTTATGCCCCGAATTCATCTTAAAGTAACCTCAGGATAAGGAGGGGCGAGTTTATTGGGCAGCGCCACTCATCCTGTCAGTGGACATACCGCCATAGAAGCATGTACAACACTCCCCAATAGGAAGAAAACCCGCTGGGTTGTTCATCCTGTCACATGTACCCAGACACAGCTGGGACTTGTTTAACTGTCTCAAGTGAACATCTTCTCATACAAGAAGATTAACATTCGTCCACCCTTAAAGTCTTACGTTATCTTGCTGGTGCAAAATAGGGGGAATCTTTTAAGAACAGTATCAATATTTGACAAATAGTGTTTTCCTAACTCAAACAATGTGGGGTTTATTATTCTACACATATCTCTAATGACTCTTAGATGTCCACACTCTCTCTCAGGTAGTGGTGAAGGCGGTGTCCGTCACTCTCACCACAGATTCTGCAACTCCGCTGCTCAACTGTTGTTTCCATCCCGAATCTCCATGGATATTTGTATCCAAGACGGATTCTCGCTATTACTGATTCTCTCCCGCGTCCACCTCCTCTTCGGCCATAATGACTGGGATTGCCAGCTGCAACCATGTTGTACCATCGTACAGATTCACTGGTTCGTGCTTCTATCCTCTTTTCCTCAGTTACCCTGTCACTGGTGATGTTGCCTGACAATACCTCTAATTTGTAAAAGTGTTGGGTATGAAGTTTTTTCTTGGCAATATTATTGTAATGGGGAACTCTGGCTATCTTAATTGAACGCTTAGCATTCAGTTCCATAATTAGGTTTTACACTGGGAAGGGACAACTCCTCTCGTAGAGTATATGTTTTGGCAGTTCTTGGAACTCCAAGAACAATTGTCATGCAGGCGATGAGTCACAATAACGTGGCTAAAGTAAGTTGACCAGACCACACACTAGAAGGTGAAGGGACGACGACGTTTCGGTCCGTCCTAGACCGAATCCACAATCGACTTGAGAATGGTCCAGGATGGACCGAAACGTCGTCGTCCCTTCACCTTCTAGTGTGTGTGGTCTGGTCATCAATAATTGTCATGGCTTCATTTTGTATGCTTTCAAGATTTTTCATATCGCTTTGGGAGTAGGTGCACAGAACTGGTGCGGCATAGTCTATGACGGAGCGCACATAGGCTGTGTACATCATTTTAAGCACGGCAATAGAGGCTCCATGTCCATTCCAGGTCATAGCTTTCAGTGCCCTGAGTCGACTTTTGCATGTTCCTATGAGTTGGTTGAGCTCCTCTTTCTTCCCCTTGTTAGAGCCGACAGTGACGCCAAGATACCGATAGTGGTCAACACATTCAAGTGTTAATTTGTAGTTCTTCATTTTCTCCCCGCTTGTGATGAGAGAAAAATGCTTGTTTGTGGAGAGAGTGATACCGAATTTAACACATTTCCATCCAAGGAGTGCAATAGACTTAAATTTTTCCTACGAAGGGGGGTTGTATTAGGACATCACCTGCACACCAAACTTGTTGTGTTCTTTTCGGAAATTCAATAATTGCACTGGTGTTCCTAAGTATGTTAAATAGTGTGGGGCTTAAGACCCCTCCTTGGGGGGTTCCAAGTTCCATATTCATTGTTCTCGTGACTGCTCCACTGAAGCAGACCTTGGCTTTCCTTCCTGTGAGGTAGTCTTCAATCCATTTCATGAGTCTCCCCTTGACACCCATGCATGCAAGCTCGTCCAGGATCGCAGTCCCCTGTGCCTTGTCGAAAGCTCCTTTAATGTCAACAAATACAGAGTACTTAGCTGTGTCATTAGCCAGGTAATTAACTATACAATTTTCTGTGCTCCGTCCTTTAACAAATCCATTGACCCCGCTCCCCTAAGTCCTGCCTATTTTGTGCATCAGTCGGTTTAAGATGATCCTTTCAAGCATCTTGCAAGTGTAAGACACGAGACGATAGGTCTGCAATTGTCAGTCATTGGGCTTCGGTATGGGAACGATTATTGCGTAGTATTGTGTTACAGGTAGTTTATTGTGCACCCCATACTCATCCTGTGAGTGGTAGTTTATTGTGTGTGTGGTAGTTTATGGTAGGTAGTTTAGTGGTAGTTTAGTGGTAGTTTATTGTGCACCCCATACTCATCATGTGAGTGGTAGTTTATTGTGCACCCCATACTCATCATGTGAGTGGTAGTTTATTGTGCACCCCATACTTATCCTGTGAGTGGTAGTTTATTGTGCACCCCATACTCATCCTGTGAGTGGTAGTTTATTGTGCACCCCATACTCATCCTGTGAGTGGTAGTTTATTGTGCACCCCATACTCATCCTGTGAGTGGTAGTTTATTGTGCACCCCATACTCATCCTGTGAGTGGTAGTTTATTGTGCACCCCATACTCATCCTGTGAGTGGTAGTTTATTGTGCACCCCATACTCATCCTGTAAGTGGTAGTTTATTGTGCACCCCATACTCATCCTGTGAGTGGTAGTTTATTGTGCACCCCATACTCATCATGTGAGTGGTAGTTTATTGTGCACCCCATACTCATCATGTGAGTGGTAGTTTATTGTGCACCCCATACTCATCATGTGAGTGGTAGTTTATTGTGCACCCCATACTCATCATGTGAGTGGTAGTTTATTGTGCACCCCATACTCATCATGTGAGTGGTAGTTTATTGTGCACCCCATACTCATCCTGTGAGTGGTAGTTTATTGTGCACCCCATACTCATCCTGTGAGTGGTAGTTTATTGTGCACCCCATACTCATCCTGTGAGTGGTAGTTTATTGTGCACCCCATACTCATCCTGTGAGTGGTAGTTTATTGTGCACCCCATACTCATCCTGTAAGTGGTAGTTTATTGTGCACCCCATACTCATCCTGTGAGTGGTAGTTTATTGTGCACCTCAAACTCATCCTGTGAGTGGTAGTTTATTGTGCACCCCATACTCATCCTGTGAGTGGTAGTTTATTGTGCACCCCATACTCATCCTGTGAGTGGTAGTTTATTGTGCACCCCATACTCATCCTGTGAGTGGTAGTTTATTGTGCACCCCATACTCATCCTGTGAGTGGTAGTTTATTGTGCACCTCAAACTCATCCTGTGAGTGGTAGTTTATTGTGCACCCCATACTCATCCTGTGAGTGGTAGTTTATTGTGCACCCCATACTCATCCTGTGAGTGGTAGTTTATTGTGCACCCCATACTCATCCTGTGAGTGGTAGTTTATTGTGCACCCTATACTCATCCTGTGAGTGGTAGCATAAAAGCCTCACAGAGGGGCACAAAAGGTACAAAATAAGTCTGAGGGAACGTTGTTTGACATGGGCTATTATAGCGAGGCTGCGCTCCTCGTGTCAAATAATAATGACAGCTTTTAACAGAACATTTAGTTTGCACTGCAGCTGTTTGCACTGCAACTGTTTGCACTGCAGCTGTTTGCACTGCAGCTGTTTGTACTGCAGCTGTTTGTACTGCAGCTGTTTGCACTGCAGCTGTTTGTACTGCAGCTGTTTGTACTGCAGCTGTTTGCACTGCAATTGTTTGCACTGCAGCTGTTTGTACTGCATCTGTTTGCACTGCAGCTGTTTGCACTGCAATTGTTTGCACTGCAACTGTTTGCACTGCAACTGTTTGCACGGCAATTGTTTGCACTGCAACTGTTTGCACTGCAACTGCTTACACTGCAACTGTTTTCACTGCAACTGTTTACACTGCAATTGTTTGCACTGCAATTGTTTGCACTGCAACTGCTTGCACTTCAGCTGTTTGCACTGAGGCTGCCTACGCTCCAACTGCTATGTATGAGAATACAATACTGTACATTGACAGTAAATACTTTTCCTAACACTTAACATAAGTTTCAATATTTGTATATTACAGTATTGACTAGTTTGCTTACTACCAGGTAGGACTTTACTAAATACAAAACTTAAAATCCCCCCAAAATTCCCCAGAATCCGAGAAGGTAATTTCCTTTGTCCTAGAAGAATGTGAAGATGAGCTTCGTGACCCCCCTTGTCTTACATATATATATATTGGCATTGAAGTCTAATACAGTATCATGGAGGGTTGTGGATGTACATCCGATTTAAAAAAAAAACTGGGGATAGATTATTTGTATCAAAATCTTGTCCAATTAGACTATAATCGATGACTTGCAAAATCCTTTCGTGATAATTCTGAGAAATATATACTAATAACGGATTTGCAACATGGTGTGTTTAACAATGTTTAAAAATTTTAGTCTAATTCTTTTTCAGTATATATCATATATTAGATAAAAATTACAGCATTTTGTACCAAGACTTTGGCACTGAATTTTATATTTTGTGTCAGGAAGGCAAAATAGAGAGGCAAAATTTCTCGTTGCGAACCTCTGAACCTTTTCCAGTTTCCTTATATGCTTCTTCAGATGGGGACTCCATGATGAGGCGGCATACAGTATTGATACAGATACAGTATTGATGGGTCTGACTGACTGGCTGTGAGTAAGGACGACCGAGGCATTAAACTTGCTCACCCATCTAGTTACTGACAAGACCCAACGGAGTGGAGATTACCCTGAGAATGAATAATACTCACGTCAACCAGCTGTGTGTCTGTAAAAACAAGCCAACAGCGTGTTTGAGTAATCACCGTCACCGAGGCTCCAAACATTCACTTCCAAACTCTCGCATGGAAAGTCCGGGGTAATCCTCTTTGCTCCAGTGATAAATCGTCTCTAATCAGCTTAAAACAGCTGGAAAGAACTAAATAACGCGAGAGTTTGTCAACATGGCGACCATGTTGCTTGTCGCTATGTGTGTGTGTGTGTGTGTGTGTGTGTGTGTGTGTGTGTGTGTGTGTGTGTGTACTCACCTATCTGTGCTTGCGGGAGTTGAGCTCTGGCTCTTTGGTCCCACCTCTCAACCGTGTGTGTGTGTGCTGTAAACAACCGAGCCATCGGTTGTTTACAGCAATGACTCCTGTCCCATTTCCCTATCATACCTGGTTTTAAAATTATGAATAGTATTTGCTTCCACAACCTGTTCCCGAAGTGCATTCCATTTTCCCACTACTCTCACGCTAAAAGAAAATTTCCTAGCATCCCTGTGACTCATCTGAGTTTCTAGCTTCCATCCATGTCCCCTCGTTCTGTTACTATTCCATGTGAACATTTCGTCTATGTCCACTCTGTCAATCCCCCTGAGTATTTTATACGTTCCTATCATGTCCCCCCTCTTCCTTCTTCTTTCTAGTATCGTAAGGCACAGTTCCCTCAGGCGCTCATCATACCCCATCATTCATAACTCTGAGACGAGTCTCGTTGCAAACCTCTGAACCTTTTCCAGTTTCCTTATATGCTTCTTCAGATGGGGACTCCATGATGAGGCGGCATACTCTAAGACTGGCCTCACGTAGGCAGTGTAAAGCGCCCTAAATGCCTCCTTACTTAGGTTTCTGAATGATGTTCTAACTTTTGCCAGAGTAGAGTACGCTGCTGTCGTTATCCTATTTATATGTGCCTCAGGAGATAGATTAGGTGTTACGTTCCACACCCAGGTCTCTTTCTCGAGTTATTATTGGTAAGTAGTTCCCTATAGAGTGTACTGTACCTTTGGTCTCCTGTCACCTAGTCCCATTTTAATCACTTTTACAATTCTTCCTATTGAATTCCAGCAGCCATTTCTGCAGCTTGTTCAAGTCCTCTTTGAGACTCTTTCAATCTTCATCTGTCACAACTCTTCCAAACATCGACTTACAAGACCCAATTCCTGTAGATAGGTCTTTTACATATATGAGAAACATAACTGGTCCCAGCACCGATCCTTGAGGTACTCCACTCGTTACTGTTCGCCAGTCCGACTTCTCGCCCCTTACCTTACTTTACCTTGAGGTGATTCCGGGGTTTAGCGTCCCCGCGGCCCGGTCGTCGACCAGGTCTCCTGGTCCTTACCGGGCCTTACCGTTACTCTCTGGCTCCTTCCTGTTAGGTAGTCCCTTACTCGTGCTAAGGCTTTCCCGCTTACTCCTACCTGCCTCTCAAGTTTGAATAGCACTCTCTTGTGAGGTACTGTGTCAAAAGCTTCATATATATATATATATATATATATATATATATATATATATATATATATATATATATATATATATATATATATATATATATATATATATATATATATATATATACATATATATATATATATATATATATATATATATATATATATATATATATGTATATATATATGTCGTACCTAGTAGCCAGAACGCACTTCTCAGCCAACTATGCACGGCCTGATTTGCCTAATAAGCCAAGTTTTCATGAATTAATTGTTTTTCGACTACCTAACCTACCTAACCTAACCTAACTTAACTTTTTCCGCTATCTAACCTAACCTAGCCTATAAAGATAGGTTAGGTTAGGTTAGGTAGGGTTGGTTAGGTTTGGTCATATATCTACGTTAATTTTAACTCCAATAAAAAAAAATTGACCTCAAAAATAATAAAATGGGTAGCTTTATCATTTCATAAGAAAAAAATTAGAGAAAATATAATAATTCAGGAAAGCTTGGCTTATTAGGCAAATCGGGCCTTGTATAATAGGCTGAGAAGTACGTTCTGGCTACTAGGTACGACATATATATATATATATATATATATATATATATATATATATATATATATATATATATATATATATATATATATATATATATATATATATATATATATATATATATATAAAGGAATACTGATGTAGACTCGTACAAATATTTGAGTTTACTGAAGTTCAGTGATAATCATTTCGGATAACTCGTCATTTGGAGCTCCAATATCCGAAGTGTAAGTACTAATATCCGCTGTCCGTTAAGGGCGATATCCGCTTCTTCCTTCCTTACTGCTCTCTCCTTAGTGGCATCTTTATCTCTCTCTCTCTCTCTCTCTCTCTCTCTCTCTCTCTCTCTCTCTCTCTCTCTCTCTCTCTCTCTCTCTCTCTCTCTCTCTCTCTCTCTCTCTCTCTCTCTCTCTTCTATGTTGAGAGAAGACCAACATGGGAGGAGGCCAACATGGGAGGAGCCCAACATGGGAGGAGCCCAACATGGAAGGAGCCCAATATGGGAGGAGCACAACATGGGAGGAGGCCAACATGGCAGGAGCCCAACATGGGAGGAGCCCAACATGGGAGGAGCCCAACATGGGAGGAGCCCAACATGGGAGGAGCCCAAAATGGGAGGAGCCCAACATGGAAGGAGCCCAATATGGGAGGAGCACAACATGGGAGGAGGCCAACATGGGAGGAGCCCAACATAGGAGGATCCCAACATGGGAGGAGCCCAACATAGGAGGAGCCCAACATGGGAGGAGCCCAACATGGGAGAAGCCCAACACTCGTAACGTCTCGCCAATCTGAGACCTCACCCCTCACACTGACTCGTTGTCTCCTGTTGCTTAGGTACTCCTGTATCCAACGGAGTACCTTACCTTTCACTCCAGCCTGCATCTCCAGCTTTTTCACTAGCCTCTTGTGTGGCACTGTATCAAAGGCTTTCTGACAATCCAAAAATATGTAGTCTGCCCATCCTTCTCTTTCTTGCCTTATTTTTATTGCCTGGTCGTAGAATTCAAGTAACCCTGTGAGGCAGGACCTGCCATCCCTGAATCCATGTTGATGCTGTGTTACAAAGTTCTTTCGCTCCAGGGGCTCCACTAGCTTTCTTCGCACAATCTTCTCCATCTGCTTGCATGGTATGTAGGTTAGGGACACTGGTCTGTAATTCAGTGCCTCCTGTCTATCCCCTTTCTTGTATATCGGGACTACGTTAGCTGCTTTCCAAATTTCTGGCAGTTCCCCTGTTGCCAGTGATTTGTTATACACTATGGAGAGTGGGAGGCACAGTTCTTCTGCTCCTTCCTTTAGTATCCAAGGGGAGATTCCATCTGGGCCTATAGCCTTTGTCACATCCAACTCTAGTAAACACTTCCTTACTTCCCCGCTGGTAATCTCAAACTCTTCCAATGGTTCCTGGTTAGCTATTCCCTCTCTTATCTCTGGGATTTCTCCTTGCTCTAAGGTGAAGACCTCTTGGAACTTCTTATTCAGTTCCTCACACACTTCCTTGTCGTTTGTAGTGAATCCTTCTGCCCCTATCCTTAATTTCATAACCTGTTCCTTTACTGTTGTTTTTCTCATGATGTGGCTATGCAGCAATTTAGGTTGAGTCTCTGCCTTGCTTGCGATGTCATTTTCGTATTGTCTTTCTGCCTCTCTTCTCATCCTGACATATTCATTCCTGGCATTCTGGTATCTTTCTCTGCTCTCCAGTGTCCTGTTATTCCTATAGTTTCTCCATGCCCTTTTACTTTGCTGCTTAGCTAGCCTACATCTCTGATTAAACCATGGGTTTCTCATCTTCATTTCACTGTTTTCCTTTTGGACTGGGACAAACTTGTTTGCTGCGTCCTTGCATTTTTGCGTGATGTAGTCCATCTTATCTTGGGCCGTCTTTTCCCTGAGCTCTGTTTCCTATGCTATATCTGTTAGGAATTTTCTCATCTCCTCATAGTTTCCCACTATGTGTGTGTGTGTGTGTGTGTGTGTGTGTGTGTGTGTGTGTGTGTGTGTGTGTGT
>NC_091162.1:19901670-19922175 GCF_040958095.1 Procambarus clarkii
TACCTATCCCTAGAGTGTCCATCCCCGAGGGTAAGGACGATGACTGAAGAGGGAGTCGTCCTCTAGGACGAGCCATATTGAGTCATCATAATTGCTTTGTTTACCTTTCGTCTGAGCTACAGGGGCCTGGCCGGCCACTCAGCGAGCACACTCTCCCTCCCTCCTCACGATGTCAACAACAACCCCCCCCCCCCGCACCCCGGGGGGGGGGCCACTCAGCGAGCGTTGCGTCTCCCCCCCCCCCTATCCTCCCCTCCCCCATTCATACGGGTTCGTGTACTATCTATTAGTACTTACCTATCAGTCTCTTATCGGGAAATGAAATCTAGGGATTCAGGGCCCCCTCACTCCTCCTCCTCCTATGCTTAAGTTCTTTGTCGTGGCTGATCCTGAAGCTGTGAATGGAGGTGGCTTCCACACCTTCTTCTTTCAAATGGAGGTGGCTTCTACAGCTTCTTCTTTCAAACGGAGGTGGCTTCTATAGCTTCTTCTTTCAAACGGAGGTGGCTTCTACAGCTTCTTCTTTCAACTGGAGGAGGCTTCCACACCTTCTTTCAAACGGAGGTGGCTTCCACACCTTCTTCTTTCAAATGGAGGTGGCTTCCAAAGCTTCTTTCAAACGGAGGTGGCTTCCACACCTTCTTCTTTCAAACGGAGGTGGCTTCCACACCTTCTTCTTTCAAATGGAGGTGGCTTCCAAAGCTTCTTTCAAACGGAGGTGGCTTCCACACCTTCTTTCAAACGGAGGTGGCTTCCACACCTTCTTTCAAACGGAGGTGGCTTCCACACCTTCTTTCAAACGGAGGTGGCTTCCACTCCTTTCAAATGAAGGTGGCTTCCACACCTTCTTTCAAACGGAGGTGGCTTCCACACCTTCTTTCAAACGGAGGTGGCTTCCACTCCTTTCAAATGAAGGTGGCTTCCACACCTTCTTTCAAACGGAGGTGGCTTCCACACCTTCTTTCAAACGGAGGTGGCTTCCACACCTTCTTCTTTCAGGACAATATATATACATGTCGGTCATCAGACAGTGTACAGACATCTCCTTACGCCAGCCTAATTGATTTCAGCTTGTTATACTTGTTAATAGCTTCCCCCCTCTTGTCCACTTCATCTATTCCTCTCGGAATGTTGTATGTAGTGATCATGTGCTCTCTGAGCCTTCTGTCCTGTAACTGTAGACATGTTTGTGTGTGTTTGTGTGCTTGTTTGTTAGTATCATTATTTAGAAATTATAAAAGGCAGAAGAGGGAAGGTTAGATGTAGTCTTCCTGAGTATTTACTGACTATTATATGTCTCGTGGGCTTCTTGAGTGTGTGGTTGAGTGTGTGTGTTGAGTGTGTGTGGTGAGTGTGTGTGTTGAGTGTGTGTGGTGAGTGTGTGTGTTGAGTGTGTGTGGTGAGTGTGTGTTGAGTGTGTGTGGTGAGTGTGTGTGTTGAGTGTGTGTGTTGAGTGTGTGGTTGAGTGTGTGTGTTGAGTGTGTGGTTGAGTGTGTGTGGTGAGTGTGTGGTTGAGTGTGTGTGGTGAGTGTGTGTGTTGAGTGTGTGGTTGAGTGTGTGTGGTGAGTGTGTGGTTGAGTGTGTGTGGTGAGTGTGTGTGGTGAGTGTGTGTGGTGAGTGTGTGTGGTGAGTGTGTGTGGTGAGTGTGTGTGTTGAGTGTGTAGTTGAGTGTGTGTGGTGAGTGTGTGTGGTGAGTGTGTGTGGTGAGTGTGTGTGTTGAGTGTGTGTGGTGAGTGTGTGTGGTGAGTGTGTGTGGTGAGTGTGTGTGGTGAGTGTGTGTGGTGAGTGTGTGTGGTGAGTGTGTGGTTGAGTGTGTGTGGTGAGTGTTTGTGTTGAGTGTGTGTGGTGAGTGTGTGTGTTGAGTGTGTGTGGTGAGTGTGTGTGTTGAGTGTGTAGTTGAGTGTGTGTGGTGAGTGTGTGTGTTGAGTGTGTAGTTGAGTGTGTGTGGTGAGTGTGTGTGTTGAGTGTGTAGTTGAGTGTGTGGTGAGTGTGTGGTTGAGTGTGTGGTTGAGTGTGTGTGGTGAGTGTGTGGTTGAGTGTGTGTGGTGAGTGTGTGTGGTGAGTGTGTGTGTTGAGTGTGTGTGGTGAGTGTGTGTGTTGAGTGTGTGTGGTGAGTGTGTGTGTTGAGTGTGTGTGGTGAGTGTGCGGTGAGTATGTGGTTGAGTGTGTGTGGTGAGTGTGTGTGTTGAGTGTGTGTGGTGAGTGTGTGGTTGAGTGTGTGTGGTGAGTGTGCGGTGATTGTGAGGTTTGAGTGTGCGGTGATTGTGAGGTTTGAGTGTGTGGTGAGTGTGTGGTTGAGTGTGTGGCTGAGTGTGTGTGTTGAGTGTGTGTGTTGAGTGTGTGGTTGAGTGTGTGTGGTGAGTGTGTGTGTTGAGTGTGTAGTTGAGTGTGTGGTTGAGTGTGTGTGGTGAGTGTGCGGTGATTGTGAGGTTTGAGTGTGCGGTGATTGTGAGGTTTGAGTGTGCGGTGATTGTGAGGTTTGAGTGTGCGGTGATTGTGAGGTTTGAGTGTGCGGTGATTGTGAGGTTTGAGTGTGCGGTGATTGTGAGGTTTGAGTGTGCGGTGATTGTGAGGTTTGAGTGTGCAGTGATTGTGTTGTTGAGTGTGCGGTGATTGTGAGGTTTGAGTGTGCGGTGATTGTGAGGTTTGAGTGCGTCCTTGGGTGGGATTATTCTCTTGTGAAGACGCCATCATGAACGTATGTACGAGGCTTTTTTTTTAGGTGGGGAGGGGGGGGAGGGTGAAGGTGGACAGGAGGAGAAGGAGAAGGAACGAGTCTGAATCTGCAAAACAATCATTTTTTTCTACAGGAAGCAGCAGCGCGTAGCAGCTGTCTAACTCCCAGGTACCTATTTACTGCTAGGTGAACAGGGGCTATCAAGGACTACGAATCCCGAGCGCTGTCCACTCAGCCGTCAGGCCCCGGGCTGCTGCTGCTGCTGCTGATGCTGCTTCTACTCCTCACACAGGCCGTCATGTCGAGTCGACCCTTGTATATAATATGGGAAAGTGAAAGGGGAAGCCCAATCATATTGGGCTTCACTAATTCACTAATCATCTACCTTTTTAATGAACACTTATCTTCACATTTATGGATCAAATCCCTATTTTTCTGATAAATTTTCGAATTATTGATTATTTTCACATTTATTGATCAATTACTCATTTTCTGCAAAAAAGTGCCATATGTATATATATATTTTTATGTATACATATATATATATACATATTTATGTATATATATACATATATATGATACGGACGGCATGGCCTTCTCTGCCAAAGGACAGGAGGATGGCATGCAAGACACGGCGAGGTCAATGACATTATTAAGAGAAGCCTTACCACAGCCGGTTGTCCAGCAGAGAGAGAGCCCCATTACCAAATGTCCCGCAACTCTGATGAGCCTGTCGGTCGCCCAGACGGAATCACGGTGAACCCCTGGAAGAATGGTAGACAGTTGGTGTGGGACTACACTTGCGTTTCAACTTTAGCCAATACCTATGTTGACTTCAGTGCTACACAAGCAGGAGGAGCTGCCAATCACCGGGAAGCGGCCAAGTCACGTAAATACAGAGACCTTGAGCACCACTACAAATTTGTCCCCATTGCCTCAGAGACACTTGGTGCCTGGGGTAAAAGTGCTGCTAGCTTTTTGAAGGAGTTGGGGTCTAAGCTAATCGAAACAACTAGAGACCCTAGAGCTGCCAATTTTCTTTTTCAGCGCCTTAGTGTGACAATCCAGAGAGGCAATGCTCACTGCATCCATGGTTCCTGCCCGCCATCCGAGGAGCTGGAGAAGCTGTTCAACTTGTGACAAGCAGCCTTGTACCCTGCATGTAATCAATATTGTAACTTTTTTTGTGTAATGACTTTTCAAATAAAGTTAGAGAAATATACACACATACCAAAAGAATAGGGGTGGTAGGAGAAGAAAATATCAAAGTGTTCAGTGAGGATCCACAGGGTCTTCTCTGAGTACTCTTTATTTTCTTCTCCGAGGCTATGGGTCCCTACACTTACACCAGAGGTGGTACCCCTTCTATAAAAAAAATATATATATATATATATATATATATATATATATATATATATATATATATATATATATATATATATTCCCCATTTATTTACCATCTCCCCCATTTAACTTGCTTATTTCTAACCAGAAGTCCCATTTCACTTCTGAAGTCCCCTTATTAGTCGTCATTTCCACTTATTTCCTAAAACACACACACTCATCTCCCCAATGCACACACACACATACACACTCATCTCCCCAATGCACACACACACATACACACTCATCTCCCCAATGCACACACACATACACACACACTCATCTCCCCAATGCACACACACACACACACACACACACACACACACACACACACACACACACACACACACACACACACACTCATCTCCCCAATGCACACACACACACACACACACACACACACACACTCATTTCCCCAATGCACACACACACACACACACACACACACACACACACACACACGCACACACACACACACACACACACACACACACACACACACACACACACACACACACACACACACACACACACACACACACACACACACACACAGAAGAAGAGAAGTGCACACACGGGAGAAGTGCAGTGGGAGGAAGAACTTAGAGGAAAAACAGTGCAAGGTATGATGAACCAAGTCATATTGAAATGCAAGGAGGCTGAAGAGAGATTTATTCCAACAATAAAGGAAAAAAGCAGGAGGGAATATAATAACCCATGGTTTAAACAGGTTGCAGAGATGGTCAGGGAAATGGCTACTGGAGTTTAACACCAGTAAATGTAAAGTTATGGAAATGGGATCAGGTGATAGGAGACCAAAGGGACAGTACACAATGAAGGGGAACAGCCTACCTGTAACGATTCGAGAAAGAGACCTGGGAGTGGATGTGACACCTAATCTAACTCCTGAGGCACATATAAATAGGATAACGACAGCAGCGTACTCTTCACTGGCGAAAATTAGAACTTCATTCAGAAACCTAAATGAGGAGGCTTTTAGGGCGCTTTACACTGCCTACGTGAGACCCGTCTTAGAGTATGCCGCGCCATCATGGAGCCCCCACCTGAAGAAACACATAAAGAAACTGGAGAAGGTTCAGAGGTTTGCGACGAGGCTTGTCCCAGAGTTACGAGAGATGGGATATGAAGAGCGTCTGCAGGAACTGAACCTTACGACACTAGAGAAAAGAAGGGAGAGAGGAGATATGATAGGGACATATAAAATACTCAGGGGAATTGACAAAGTGGAAATAGATGAAATGTTCACACGTAATAATAACAGAACGAGGGGACATGGGTGGAAACTGGAAACTCAGATGAGTCACAGAGATGTTAGGAAGTTTTCTTTTAGCGTGAGAGTAGTGGAAAAATGGAATGCACTTGGGGAGCAGGTTGTGGAAGCAAATACTATTCATACTTTTAAAACTAGGTATGATAGGGAAATGGGACAGGAGTCATTGCTGTAAACAATCGATTGCTGGAAAGGCGGGATCCAAAAGTCAATGCTCGATCCTGCAAGCACAAATAGGTGAGTACAAATAGGTGAAATAGGTGAGTACACACACAGGCGGGTCGGCGGGCCGAAAGAGCAAAGCTCAACCCCCGCAAACACAACTAGGTGAATACACACTCAGCTCCCCAGTACAAACCTGTCCTCTTACAAATCACGTCTGAATTTGGCCGTTTACCCGTACGGCTGAAAATGGACGTAAGTTGAAAATATAAATAATTTACAATAAATATGAGATTTTCTTTTACCAAAACAGCACGTTAAGGGTCCTCTGGTAGGTTAGGGTCCTCTGGTAGGTTAGGGTCCTCTGGTAGGTTAGGGTCCTCTGGTAGGTTAGGGTCCTCTGGTAGGTTAGGGTCCTCTGGTAGGTTAGGGTCCTCTGGTAGGTTAGGGTCCTCTGGTAGGTTAGGGTCCTCTGGTAGGTTAGGGTCCTCTGGTAGGTTAGGGTCCTCTGGTAGGTTAGGGTCCTCTGGTAGGTTAGGGTCCTCTGGTAGGTTAGGGTCCTCTGGTAGGTTAGGGTCCTCTGGTAGGTTAGGGTCCTCTGGTAGGTTAGGAGGGCAGGAAGTTCTCCTAAGATTTCAAACGTCATCAAAACCGTTAATTGAAAGTTTCCTCTCCTAACCTAATCGAGTAAGCCGGACGGCTCAAAAAGAAAACGGGACAGTACGTCACTTGCGTGAGCCGATTTCATTTCAAATTACGTCCATTTTTTGGCCATAGCGCGCAGACGGGGCGCTGTCAGGGGGGGCGCCTGATAGCTGGGTGGACAGCGCTTCGGATTTGTAGTCCTGAGGTTCCGGGTTTGATTCCCGGTGGAGACAAATGGGCGAAACGTTTCTTTCACCTTTGATGTTCCTGTTACCTAGCAGTGAATAGGTACCTGGGAGTTAGACAGCTGCTACGGGCTGCTTCCTAGGGCTGTGTAACAAAAAGGAGGCCCGGTCGAGGACCGGGCCGCTGGGACGCTAAGCCCCGAAATCATCTCAAGATAATCTCAAGAAATACGAGCAAAAAGCGACGTTATGTTAAGATGACGGATTGACTGGCACGCACTCATCTCTCTAAGCCGCTGTAATCTCCCTCAACTCACTCTCTAAACAACAACTCACTCTAATCTCATACAACTTATCGCACTCGTCCCCTAACTCATTCGAATCTCCCCAATCCCATAATCTAATATCCCCTCCTGACTCAGTCTAATCTCGCTAACTCACTCAAATGTCCACTAACTCACCCTAATCCCTCACTAACTCACCCTAATCCCTCACTAACTCACCCTAATCCCTCACTAACTCACCCTAGTCCCTCACTAACTCACCCTAATCCCTCACTAACTCACCCTAATCCCTCACTAACTCACCCTAATCCCTCACTAACTCACCCTAATCCCTCACTAACTCACCCTAATCCCTCACTAACGCACTCAAGCCTCCTACAACGCACTCTTCCCTCCTCCAACGCCCCCCAATCCATGGAGATGACAGGAGGGATGACTCTCTTAAGTCATTTCCATCTCATCAATCCACGCGATTGGCGTAGGGCAGAGCTGCTGGGGGGCAAGAGGGTGCTAACCGCAGGCCAGGCTCAAGGCTGGTCCCCCCACGGTGAAGCAAGGGGAGCCTCGACGCTGAGGCAGACGGCGCTTGTGGCCCGGGTGGGGATGGTGTTTTCGCCAGGCGCGAGTATTTTGGCGGGAGATGGTTGGCGTATTTGGCCGGCCGTGGTGTCAATCGGTGCAGTCATGATGGGTTCTATTGACGGGGGCTGGGGGGGGGGAAGCGTATATTTGGCTGTGTATTATTTTGTATTTTTTCAATTTATATTTGAATTTAATTTTTTTCGTGTTTTTTGTTCTATATTTGTATTATTTTCTAAATAATTGTTTTTCCTATTTTGATTTATATTTCCAAATATTTATCGATATATTATACATATATCTCTTGATGATGATATGTATATTATACATATCTCTTGATATCTTGATGATATTATACATATCTCTCTTGATGACCTACAGTGGAAACAAGCCTCTCTTCCCGTAAGACTTGGGGGGCCTCGGAGTTAGAACAGCAACGCAAATCGCTGTTCCAGCCTTCCTGTCCTCCTCCTCGGCATCCGACGGCCTTGTGAAGGAAATTCTACCTGCCCACTTACATCAGCTGGCAGGTGTACATGATCCCAATTTTACACGCTGTGCCACAGAGTGGGCCTCTCGTGCAGGCCCATCACCTCAACCACCATCCCCAAAAGCCCACAAGCAATCCAGCTGGGATGGCCCCATTGTAGACCAAGATGCTGCAGAGTGCCTGGGTGCTGCAACAACACAACACGACATTGCTCGCCTCACAGCAGTAGCAGCCCCACATGCAGGGGATTTCCTGTTAGCAACCCCAATGTCGGCAACTGGCACGCGTCTCACATCACACATCCTCCGAATTGCTGTGGCCCTCCGCCTTGCTGTCCCAATCCACACCAAATATAGGTGTATTTGCGGCGAGTTGGTGGCTGACAGGTACGGCCACCATGACCTACTCTGCCAAAGCACAGGGGGATGGCACTCGAGGCACAGTGAAGTTAACGACATCATCAAGAGGAGCCTCACCACAGCTGGATGCCCAGCTGAAAGAGAGCCCCGTTACCTAACGCCCCGTAACTCTGATGCTCTTATTGGTCGCCCGGATGGTATCACAGTGAACCCCTGGAAGAATGGCAAGCAGTTGGTATGGGACTACACGTGCGTATCAACCCTGGCTAACACCTACATTATCCTCAGTGTTGCACAACCAGGTGGCGCTGCCACCCACAGGGAAGCAGCCAAATCCCGTAAGTATAGAGAACTGGATCACCACTACAATTTTGTCCCCATTGCTTCTGAGACACTCGGCGCCTGGGGTAAAAGTGCTACCAGTTTTTTGAAGGAACTGGGTTCTAGGCTCATTGAAACAACAAGGGACCCTAGAGCTGCCAGCTTTCTTTACTAGCGCCTCAGCGTGGCGATACAGAGGGGAAATGCTCACTGCATCCAGGGTTCCTGCCCGCCATCTGAGGAGCTGGAGGAACTCGACAATCTATGATAATCATCTTTGTATCCTATATGTAACTCCTTTTTTGTAACAAAGTTCAAATAAAACAAATATATATGTGTACATACAAAAAAATGGGGGTGGTAGGAGAAGATAATATTAGTGTTCAGTGAGAAACCACAAGGTCTCCTCTGAATACTTTTTATTTTCTTCTCCGAGGCTATGGGTCCCCACATTGGCACCTGAGGTGGTACCCTCACAAACTTTTTATACAGCCAGCCTCAAAGAAGGGAACACAGAGCATTCAGAGAAACACTAGCCATTTACCTCTGAATACGTATGAGTGTTCACTTCCCCTACTATCCACATTTTTGTATGGTGTACACTTTATTATACAAGGTTATACAGTACATACATGACGGTTTACAAAAAATGAACATTAAGAGGACATAAGAGGAAGTTTGTTTCCTAGAGGATTTCCTCGAACTCCTCCGACGCCGGGCAGGAACCGAGGATGCAGCGGGCATTCCCCCTCTGGATCGCGACACTGAGGCGCTGAAAGAGAAAACTTCCCACTCTAGGGTCTCTTGTGGTGTCAATGAGCCTGGAACCAAGATCCTTAAGAAACCTTCTTGCACTCTCACCCCGTGGGCCTAGGGTCTCAGACCCTATTGGAACGAAGTTGTACCGATGATCTAATTGCCTGTACTTGACTGACTTGTCTCTTTCTCTGCGTGTCGCCGCGGCTCCTGCTGTGCCGGCAGAGAGGGTGATGTATGTGGTTGCCAGGGTGGATACACAAGTATAGTCCCATGCCAACTGCCTGCCACCCTTCCACGGACGCAATGTGATTCCGTCTGGTCGGCCGGCAAAGCTAACAGAGTCACGGTTCAATAGATTGCGGGGCTCTCTCTCTACTGGACACTGGCCAGAGGCAAGGCTTAATGGTGTCATTGACTTCTTCGTGCCTCACGTGCCTAGAGTGCCAACCGCCAGATTATCCACAGTGCAGGCCATGCAGTCCATATTCGTCAGCATCTGCCTCGCCGCAAATACACCTATGAACAGTGTGGATAGGGGCAGCAAGGCGGAGAGCGACTGCAATACGGAGCTCCTGCGGATCAAGACGTGTGCCTGTCGCAGACATGGGGACTGTCAGAAGGAAGTCCCCTGCACGGGGAGCCTGCACAGCTGTGAGGCGTGCACGATCACTGGGGGTTGTTGCTGCCTCCAGCAAAGCTGTGGCTTCTTTGTCTATAATGGGGCTGTCCCAACTGGATTGTTTCTTGGCTTTCGGCATGGCTGGTCTGAGTGCTGGTCTGCCATGGCACCCCATTTCGTGTCGCATTCCGTAAATATATATATATACATATATATATATATATATATATATATATATATATATATATATATATATATATATATATATATATGTTGTACCTAGTAGCCAGAACGTCGTACTCGGCCTGCTATGCAAGGCCCGATTTGCCTAATAAGCCAAGTTTTCCTGAATTAATATATTTTCTCTAATTTTTTTCTTATGAAAGGATAAAGCTACTCATTTCATTATGTATGAGGTCAATTTTTTTTATTGGAGTTAAAATTAACGTAGATATATGACCGAACCTAACCAACCCTACCTAACCTAACCTAACCTATCTTTATAGGTTAGGTTAGGTTAGGTAGCCGAAAAAGTTAGGTTAGGTTAGGTTAAGTAGTCGAAAAACAATTAATTCATGAAAACTTGGCTTATTAGGCAAATCGGGCCTTGCATAGTAGGCTGAGAAGTGCGTTCTGGCTACTAGGTACGACATATATATATATATATATATATATATATATATATATATATATATATATATATATATATATAAATATATATATATATATATATATATACACCCCCCCCCACACCCTCCCCCCTTTCATAACTGTCTCTCTCTACTCCTTAAGTTTGCCTAATATCATGTCTTTCCTAATCTCTGAAGAAGCGTAGCATTCCTGAAAGCATTCTCAAATGAAAATATATTTCCATTTCAGAGCGGCTGATTGACATATATATGTACTTACCTAGTTGTGTCTGCAGGATCGAGCATTGACTCTTGGATTCTGTGTGTGTGTGTGTGTGTGTGTGTGTGTGTGTGTGTGTGTGTGTGTGTGTGTGTGTGTGTGTGTGTGTGTGTGTGTGTGTGTGTGTGTGTGTGTGTGTACTCTATGCCCCCTCAAGGATTCGAACTTAGGCGGTCAGGGTCCCCCCCCCAGTAGCTTGCGAGCACTTTGGACTTCACCAGATATTACCTATAAGAATTGGGTGATCTCAGAAAATGTAATACTACACAAAGATAACATATTTATATAAAAAAAGGTCACCAGACAAAAAATTCCCGATTTCAGCCAACATCAAACTCGTAAGAAGCGATATTCCTTAAAAAAGAGTTACGTGAATGGCTCCTACCAGCCCATGATAGTCCCATACCACCCATGTGTCATCCTGAACAGTTGGGTGGAGCTATAGGGAGAGAGAGAGAGAGAGAGAGAGAGAGAGAGAGAGAGAGAGAGAGAGAGAGAGAGAGAGAGAGAGAGAGAGAGAGAGAGAGAGAGAGAACAATCGGTAGACATTATTAATTTTTCAACGCATAAATTGTAGCATGGTAGCCATTTATGCCTGTTAAGCAGGCAAGATAAAATGTTAACGTGCCTGGAAACAAAACGTTTTTTTTAGGAACACTGATGTTATTGTTGTTGTTGTTGAATTTTTATTTCCAAATAAAAATTATTAGTTGGTATTTGTGCTTATGGTTCGTTTTCTTTCCACGGTCTTTGTTAAAGAAAACGGGAAGATTGTCTGACTGTTTAACATCTAAGATTATCCTCCCCCTGATGACTGTGATGTCCTCCCCTGATGTCTGTGATGTCCTCCCCCTGATGACTGTGATGTCCTCCCCTGATGTCTGTGATGTCCTCCCCTGATGTCTGTGATGTCCTCCCCCTGATGTCTGTGATGTCCTCCCCTGATGACTGTGATGTCCTCCCCCTGATGTCTGTGATGTCCTCCCCCTGATGTCTGTGATGTCCTCCCCTGATGTCTGTGATGTCCTCCCCTGATGTCTGTGATGTCCTCCCCCTGATGTCTGTGATGTCCTCCCCTGATGACTGTGATGTCCTCCCCTGATGTCTGTGATATCCTCCCCCTGATGTCTGTGATGTCCTCCCCCTGATGTCTGTGATATCCTCCCCTGATGTCTGTGATGTCCTCCCCTGATGTCTGTGATGTCCTCCCCCTGATGTCTGTGATATCCTCCAGTGATGTCTGTGATATCCTCCAGTGATGTCTGTGATGTCCTCCCCTGATGTCTGTGATGTCCTCCCCCTGATGACTGTGATGTCCTCCCCTGATGTCTGTGATGTCCTCCCCCTGATGTCTGTGATGTCCTCCCCTGATGTCTGTGATGTCCTCCCCTGATGTCTGTGATGTCCTCCCCCTGATGTTTGTGATATCCTCCCCTGATGTCTGTGATGTCCTCCCCCCTGATGTCTGTGATATCCTCCCCCTGATGTCTGTGATATCCTCCCCCTGATGTCTGTGATGTCCTCCCCCTGATGTCTGTGATGTCCTCCCCCTGATGTCTGTGATATCCTCCAGTGATGTCTGTGATATCCTCCAGTGATGTCTGTGATATCCTCCAGTGATGTCTGTGATATCCTCCAGTGATGTCTGTGATATCCTCCAGTGATGTCTGTGATGTCCTCCCCCTGATGTTTGTGATATCCTCCCCTGATGTCTGTGATGTCCTCTCCCTGATGTCTGTGATGTCCTCCCCTGATGTCTGTGATGTCCTCCCCTGATGTCTGTGATGTCCTCCCCCTGATGTCTGTGATGTCCTCCCCCTGATGTATGTGATGTCCTCCCCCTGATGTATGTGATGTCCTCCCCTGATGTCTGTGATGTCCTCCCCTGATGTCTGTGATGTCCTCCCCTGATGTCTGTGATGTCCTCCCCTGATGTCTGTGATGTCCTCCCCTGATGTCTGTGATGTCCTCCCCTGATGTCTGTGATGTCCTCCCCTGATGTCTGTGATGTCCTCCCCCTGATGTCTGTGATGTCCTCCCCTGATGTCTGTGATGTCCTCCCCTGATGTCTGTGATGTCCTCCCCCTGATGTCTGTGATGTCCTCCCCTGATGTCTGTGATGTCCTCCCCCTGATGTCTGTGATGTCCTCCCCTGATGTCTGTGATGTCCTCCCCCTGATGTCTGTGATGTCCTCCCCCTGATGTCTGTGATGTCCTCCCCCTGATGTCTGTGATATCCTCCAGTGATGTCTGTGATGTCCTCCCCCTGATGTCTGTGATGTCCTCCCCCTGATGTCTGTGATGTCCTCCCCTGATGTCTGTGATGTCCTCCCCCTGATGTCTGTGATGTCCTCCCCCTGATGTCTGTGATGTCCTCCCCCTGATGTCTGTGATGTCCTCCCCCTGATGTCTGTGATGTCCTCCCCTGATGACTGTGATGTCCTCCCCCTGATGTCTGTGATATCCTCCAGTGATGTCTGTGATGTCCTCCCCCTGATGTCTGTGATATCCTCCAGTGATGTCTGTGATATCCTCCAGTGATGTCTGTGATGTCCTCCCCTGATGTCTGTGATGTCCTCCCCTGATGTCTGTGATGTCCTCCCCTGATGTCTGTGATGTCCTCCCCTGATGTCTGTGATGTCCTCCTCTGATGTCTGTGATGTCCTCCCCTGATGTCTGTGATGTCCTCCCCTGATGTCTGTGATGTCCTCCCCTGATGTCTGTGATGTCCTCCCCCTGATGTCTGTGATATCCTCCTCTGATATCTGTGATGTCCTCCCCTGATGTCTGTGATGTCCTCCCCCTGATGTCTGTGATGTCCTCCCCCTGATGTCTGTGATGTCCTCCCCCTGATGTCTGTGATATCCTCCAGTGATGTCTGTGATATCCTCCAGTGATGTCTGTGATATCCTCCAGTGATGTCTGTGATATCCTCCAGTGATGTCTGTGATATCCTCCAGTGATGTCTGTGATGTCCTCCCCCTGATGTCTGTGATGTCCTCCCCTGATGTCTGTGATGTCCTCCCCTGATGTCTGTGATGTCCTCCCCCTGATGTCTGTGATGTCCTCCCCTGATGTCTGTGATGTCCTCCCCTGATGTCTGTGATGTCCTCCCCCTGATGTCTGTGATGTCCTCCCCCTGATGTCTGTGATGTCCTCCCCCTGATGTCTGTGATGTCCTCCCCCTGATGTCTGTGATATCCTCCAGTGATGTCTGTGATGTCCTCCCCTGATGTCTGTGATGTCCTCCCCTGATGTCTGTGATATCCTCCCCTGATGTCTGTGATGTCCTCCCCTGATGTCTGTGATGTCCTCCCCCCTGATGTCTGTGATGTCCTCTCCCTGATGTCTGTGATGTCCTCCCCCTGATGTCTGTGATATCCTCCAGTGATGTCTGTGATATCCTCCAGTGATGTCTGTGATATCCTCCAGTGATGTCTGTGATATCTGTGATGTCCTCCTCCTGATGTCTGTGATGTCCTCCCCCTGATGTCTGTGATATCCTCCAGTGATGTCTGTGATGTCCTCCCCTGATGTCTGTGATGTCCTCCCCTGATGTCTGTGATATCCTCCCCTGATGTCTGTGATGTCCTCCCCTGATGTCTGTGATGTCCTCCCCTGATGTCTGTGATGTCCTCCCCCCTGATGTCTGTGATGTCCTCTCCCTGATGTCTGTGATGTCCTCCCCCTGATGTCTGTGATATCCTCCAGTGATGTCTGTGATATCCTCCAGTGATGTCTGTGATATCCTCCAGTGATGTCTGTGATATCCTCCAGTGATGTCTGTGATATCCTCCAGTGATGTCTGTGATATCCTCCAGTGATGTCTGTGATATCTGTGATGTCCTCCTCCTGATGTCTGTGATGTCCTCCCCCTGATGTCTGTGATGTCCTCCCCCTGATGTCTGTGATGTCCTCCCCCTGATGTCTGTGATATCCTCCCCCTGATGTCTGTGATGTCCTCCCCCTGATGTCTGTGATATCCTCCCCCTGATGTCTGTGATATCCTCCAGTGATGTCTGTGATATCCTCCAGTGATGTCTGTGATATCCTCCAGTGATATCTGTGATATCCTCCAGTGATGTCTGTGATATCCTCCAGTGATGTCTGTGATATCCTCCAGTGATGTCTGTGATATCCTCCAGTGATGTCTGTGATATCCTCCAGTGATGTCTGTGATATCCTCCAGTGATGTCTGTGATGTCCTCCCCTGATGTCTGTGATGTCCTCCCCTGATGTCTGTGATGTCCTCCTCCTGATGTCTGTGATGTCCTCCCCCTGATGTCTGTGATGTCCTCCCCTGATGTCTGTGATGTCCTCCCCTGATGTCTGTGATGTCCTCCCCTGATGTCTGTGATGTCCTCCCCCTGATGTCTGTGATGTCCTCCCCCTGATGTCTGTGATGTCCTCCCCTGATGTCTGTGATGTCCTCCCCTGATGTCTGTGATGTCTAGTATAGGTTTCCAATCTATTTCCACTAGCCTTTATCATTTTTCTACCTTGATATTCGTGTAATTATTATTATTATTAATTTTCAAACACACACCCAGGAAGCAGCCCGTAGCAGCTGTCTAACTCCCAGGTACCTATTTGCTGCTAGGTGAACAGGGGCACCAGGGCGAAAGAAACTCTGCTCCATTTGTTTCCGCCTCCGTCGGGGGATCGAATCCGGACACTTAGGACAACGAATCCCGAATGCTGTTCACTCAGCCGTCAGTCCCCCAAAATTGTGACACTGTCTATGTATCATATCTGTGACACGGTCTAAGTATCATGTCTGTGACACGGTCTATGTATCATATCTGTGACACAGTCTATGTATCACATCTGTGACACGGTCTATGTATCATATCTGTGTCTATGACCAAGACCTCCTCAAACTTCCGCACCAATTAGCCATAATTGTTATGTCTGGCGGTTCCCGGAACCTGTGCGCGAGGCCCCGGGAACCGCCAAGTTCTGAGAACCAGATTAAATGAGTTAGTCAGTAGAGGAGGCTACGAGCATAGCGTAATATGCGTGTAATTACTGTGTGTAATTACTGGAATGTAATTACTAGTGTAATATAATGTAAACAAATGTAGGCCTAGAGTTTCATAGAGAGAAACACAGCTTGTGAGCGAGTACTGTAGCGCCCTGCTGCCAGCACCGTAGGAGTACAGGTTTGTAGTACCTAGTTAGCAGGTATAGTAAATATGTTAATCAAATCTGTAAATTGCCTTTCTGATTGAAAGTGCAACTGCCAGGATGTGAATAGTGGTGTTGTAACTGTTGGAGGGAGTAGTTTGGTAGAGAGAACGGCTGCGGTACGATATCTCCTACAACCAAAGTGGCGGCAAACGGCGCTGACGGGCGCTTTTGGTGCTTGAAAACCGACTGGAGAAGACGTGATGGCGGCAGGCTGCTAGTTTTAAGAATGGCTGAGTTCCCCCTCCTTTTATAATAACCACTGGTTGAGTTTGTCAGTGCAGACTATACTTATCCAAACTGTCCTCTTACAAATTAGGTCGCTTTTTGTTCGAATGCGCACTCAGGCCAAACATCGACGTAATTCAAAATGAAATCGGCTCGCGAAAGTGATGTACTGTCCCGTTTTCTGTTTTGAGTCCTCTGGCTTACTCGGTTAGGTTAGGAGAGGAAATTTTCAATTAAGGGTTTTGATGACTTTTTGAAACCTTAGGAGAACTTCCTGCCCTCCTAACCTACCTGAAGACCCTTAACTTGTTGTTTTGGGAAACAAACAAAATCAAAAAATTAATTGGAAAATAAAATAAAATTTTGAATGACTAACCGTCCTGTGTGATGGGAATTTTTAGCATCACGTAGCTAGTTTTTTTACACTCTGTACTTCCCTTCATATAGTCTAGGGCAGCTAGTTCTTGACACACACTGTACTCCCCATCATATAGTCTAGGGCAGCTAGTTCTTGACACACACTGTACTCCCCTTCATATAGTCTAGGGCAGCTAATTCTTGACACACACTGTACTCCCCTTCATATAGTCTAGGGCAGCTAGTTCTTGACACACACTGTACTCCCCTGCATATAGTCTAGGGCAGCTAGTTCTTGACACACACTGTACTCCCCTTCATATAGTCTAGGGCAGCTAGTTCTTGACACACACTGTACTCCCCTGCATATAGTCTAGGGCAGCTAGTTCTTGACACACTCTGTACTCCCCCTTCATATAGTCTAGGGCAGCTAGTTCTTGACACACCCTGTACTCCCCTTCATATAGTCTAGGGCAGCTAGTTCTTGACACACACTGTACTCCCCTTCATATAGTCTAGGGCAGCTACTTCTTGACACACACTGTACTCCCCATCATATAGTCTAGGGCAGCTAGTTCTTGACACACACTGTACTCTCCTTCATATAGTCTAGGGCAGCTAGTTCTTGACACACTCTGTACTCCCCTTCATATAGTCTAGGGCAGCTAGTTCTTGACACACACTGTGCTCCCCTTCATATAGTCTAGGGCAGCTAGTTCTTGACACACACTGTACTCCCCATCATATAGTCTAGGGCAGCTAGTTCTTGACACACACTGTACTCCCCTTCATATAGTCTAGGGCAGCTAGTTCTTGACACACACTGTACTCCCCTTCATATAGTCTAGGGCAGCTAGTTCTTGACACACACTGTACTCCCCTTCATATAGTCTAGGGCAGCTAGTTCTTGACACACACTGTACTCCCCTTCATATAGTCTAGGGCAGCTAGTTCTTGACACACTGTACTCCCCTTCATATAGTCTAGGGCAGCTAGTTCTTGACACACACTGTACTCCCCTTCATATAGTCTAGGGCAGCTGGTTCTTGACACACTCTGTACTCCCCTTCATATAGTCTAGGGCAGCTAGTTCTTGACACACACTGTACTCCCCTTCATATAGTCTAGGGCAGCTAGTTCTTGACATACACTGTACTCCCCTTCATATAGTCTAGGGCAGCTAGTTCTTGACACACACTGTACTCCCCTGCATATAGTCTAGGGCAGCTAGTTCTTGACATACACTGTACTCTCCTTCATATAGTCTAGGGCAGCTAGTTCTTGACACACTCTGTACTTCCCTTCATATAGTCTAGGGCAGCTAGTTCTTGACACACACTGTACTCCCCATCATATAGTCTAGGGCAGCTAGTTCTTGACACACACTGTACTTCCCTTCATATAGTCTAGGGCAGCTAGTTCTTGACACACACTGTACTTCCCTTCATATAGTCTAGGGCAGCTAGTTCTTGACACTCACTGTACTCTCCATCATATAGTCTAGGGCAGCTAGTTCTTGACACACACTGTACTCCCCATCATATAGTCTAGGGCAGCTAGTTCTTGACACACACTGTACTCCCCTTCATATAGTCTAGGGCAGCTAGTTCTTGACACACACTGTACTCCCCTTCATATAGTCTAGGGCAGCTAGTTCTTGACACACACTGTACTCCCCTTCATATAGTCTAGGGCAGCTAGTTCTTGACACACACTGTACTCCCCTTCATATAGTCTAGGGCAGCTAGTTCTTGACACACTGTACTCCCCTTCATATAGTCTAGGGCAGCTAGTTCTTGACACACACTGTACTCCCCTTCATATAGTCTAGGGCAGCTGGTTCTTGACACACTCTGTACTCCCCTTCATATAGTCTAGGGCAGCTAGTTCTTGACACACACTGTACTCCCCTTCATATAGTCTAGGGCAGCTAGTTCTTGACATACACTGTACTCCCCTTCATATAGTCTAGGGCAGCTAGTTCTTGACACACACTGTACTCCCCTGCATATAGTCTAGGGCAGCTAGTTCTTGACATACACTGTACTCTCCTTCATATAGTCTAGGGCAGCTAGTTCTTGACACACTCTGTACTTCCCTTCATATAGTCTAGGGCAGCTAGTTCTTGACACACACTGTACTCCCCATCATATAGTCTAGGGCAGCTAGTTCTTGACACACACTGTACTTCCCTTCATATAGTCTAGGGCAGCTAGTTCTTGACACACACTGTACTTCCCTTCATATAGTCTAGGGCAGCTAGTTCTTGACACTCACTGTACTCTCCATCATATAGTCTAGGGCAGCTAGTTCTTGACACACACTGTACTCCCCATCATATAGTCTAGGGCAGCTAGTTCTTGACACACACTGTACTCCCCTTCATATAGTCTAGGGCAGCTAGTTCTTGACACACACTGTACTCTTCTTCATATAGTCTAGGACAGCTAGTTCTTGACACACACTGTACTCCCCATCATATAGTCTAGGGCAGCTAGTTCTTGACACACACTGTACTCCCCTTCATATAGTCTAGGGCAGCTAGTTCTTGACACACACTGTACTCCCCTTCATATAGTCTAGGGCAGCTAGTTCTTGACACACACTGTACTCCCCCATCATATAGTCTAGGGCAGCTAGTTCTTGACACACACTGTACTCCCCATCATATAGTCTAGAGCAGCTAGTTCTTGACACACACTGTACTCCCCATCATATAGTCTAGGACAGCTAGTTCTTGACACACACTGTACTCCCCTTCATATAGTCTAGGGCAGCTAGTTCTTGACACACTCTGTACTCCCCTTCATATAGTCTAGGGCAGCTAGTTCTTGACACACACTGTACTCCCCATCGTATAGTCTCGGGCAGCTAGTTCTTGACACACACTGTACTCCCCTTCATATAGTCTAGGGCAGCTAGTTCTTGACACACACTGTACTGCCCTTCATATAGTCTTGGGCAGCTAGTTCTTGACACACACTGTACTCCCCTTCATATAGTCTAGGGCAGCTAGTTCTTGACACACACTGTACTCCCCTTCATATAGTCTAGGGCAGCTAGTTCTTGACACACACTGTACTCCCCTTCATATAGTCTAGGGCAGCTAGTTCTTGACACACACTGTACTCCCCTTCATATAGTCTAGGGCAGCTGGTTCTTGACACACTCTGTACTCCCCTTCATATAGTCTAGGGCAGCTAGTTCTTGACACACACTGTACTCCCCTTCATATAGTCTAGGGCAGCTAGTTCTTGACACACACTGTACTCCCCTTCATATAGTCTATTGCAGCTAGTTCTTGACACAGTCTGTACTCCCCCTTCATATAGTCTAGGGCAGCTAGTTCTTGACACACACTGTACTCCCCATCATATAGTCTAGGGCAGCTAGTTCTTGACACACTGTACTCCCCTTCATATAGTCTAGGGCAGCTAGTTCTTGACACACACTGTACTCCCCTGCATATAGTCTAGGGCAGCTAGTTCTTGACACACACTGTACTCCCCCTTCATATAGTCTAGGGCAGCTAGTTCTTGACACACCCTGTACTCCCATTCATATAGTCTAGGGTAGCTAGTTCTTGACACACACTGTACTCCCCTTCATATAGTCTAGGGCAGCTAGTTCTTGACACACTCTGTACTCCCCTTCATATAGTCTAGGGCAGCTAGTTCTTGACACACTGTACTCCCCTTCATATAGTCTAGGGCAGCTAGTTCTTGACACACTGTACTCCCCTTCATATAGTCTAGGGCAGCTAGTTCTTGACACACACTGTACTCCCCTGCATATAGTCTAGGGCAGCTAGTTCTTGACACACACTGTACTCCCCCTTCATATAGTCTAGGGCAGCTAGTTCTTGACACACTCTGTACTCCCCTTCATATAGTCTAGGGCAGCTAGTTCTTGACACACTCTGTACTCCCCTTCATATAGTCTAGGGCAGCTAGTTCTTGACACACACTGTACTCCCCTTCATATAGTCTAGGGCAGCTAGTTCTTGACACACACTGTACTCCCCTTCATATAGTCTAGGGCAGCTAGTTCTTGACACACACTGTACTCCC